>NC_034438.1:64938199-64977728 GCF_002078875.1 Numida meleagris
AAGGAAGGAAGGAAGGAAGGAAGGAAGGAAGGAAGGAAGGAAGGAAGGAAGGAGGAAAGGAAGGAAGAAAAGGAAGAAAAGGAAGGGAGAGAGGAAGGGAGGGAGAAAGGGAGGAAGGAAGAAGGAAAAAAAATGAAAAGAAAAACCCAAACCATAACCACTGTGTTACAAGTTAAGCAGATCTCTGATATATGAGATTATGAATTTTTTTTATTTTTTTTTTGAAAAAAAGAAGGATACTTTTTTTTTTATTACGCAGGTACGGTCTCTCTTGTGTTGATGCTTCTAGCTGCTGAAACACAATGCTCCCACTTTTGAAATGCAGAGCAGTTCCCATCTATCCAGACATTAGCTATTTCCATAGATCTGCTTTGTTCTCAACCATGTTCAATGAACATTTTTCTCCTCACTCAAACTCCTCTTCCCCACTTTGAGAATCCTTTCTGCAGAGCAGCTCTCAGCAGCCTGGAGTTGTCTTTCTGGAAGCATGCACACTCTAGTGTGTGATATCACCAAATAAGAGATCTCAGAATAATTTTTTCTTTGTAAAGCATGTTTGGACAGCTTTGTAGCTGATTGATATATGTCATGGAATAAAACAGCATTAAATTATTCTTATGATGTTTTACTTACAAAAGTTCTTAAATTCCTGTTGATAATTGCTTTCTGCTGTAAGAACCTATTTTAAGATTAGTTGCATGTTATCTTTGCCAGTGGAGTTGCATGTTATCTTTGCCAGTATTTCTATTAGCAGGCTTTTTTAATACTCTTGTTTCACATAGCTTTATGCAATCTGAACTCTTGCTGATGTCTAGTACAGGTACAAGATCTGCATTGCCGGGTGGGGTCATTGGGGTGCCTTAAGCTTTCTGAGTAGCCAGTATTGCAAAAGGTGACATTAACTCATGGGTACAGTGAAGAAACAAGCATAAGGGGTTATCACTTTCTTCACTAAGCTGTCGATGAGGACATATCACTTGAGTCTTGGAAGCTGTTTTCTGACAGATACTCCCACTCTTTGTGGGCAGAACTGCTAGAGGCAGATTTGAGAGAAGATTATTTTTTTATTATTAAAATTTAATTTCTTCCTTTCTTCTGAGATCATAAGTAACTAACACTTCATGAACTAACATTTCGTGCTAGGTTTGCTAACCTTGGAAGTTGATGTTATATCTTCTCTTCCAGCAGAGAAGTAGCTCTATCAGTGTCCCCAGATCTTTGCTAATTTGGATGAATTGTGATCCTAGAGACTTCCATGCTTGGCACAGAACAAAGATGGATAAGAAAAAAGAACAGTAAAACTGGGAAGCTATTCCTGGGCATCAGGGAAATTAAGGCAGACATTCTTAAGACAAGGAGATCTGGAGGTCTGATTCCTACAAAGTGTGTTACAGTTTAGGTGACTAAATCTCCTTGACGTGAAGCTTAAAGGCTGCCAAAGCCTTCTTAGCATTTCACTATCGATCTCTCAGAAACTGTAAGAGTCAGTTGATATTAGTGAGCATGTATTAATTGTCCAAGGCTGCAGGTGGAGCAACACCAACAACTGACCTTGCTTTGTGAGGCCAAGAGTCGCTATCTGAAAATATAATATAATCATGTCACAATTACATGTGACTCCTCATAAACCATGACCTCAAATCAAAAGTAGCATCATAGATGTTCTGAATTTCTCCACTCATATCTCTCATTTGTCTTGAATTTCTTTTGTTTCTTTATTAGGTAGTAGAAAGAAAAGTGTATTGAGTACTTAATATTATTGCTCAAGAAAGAACAAAAACTACTTAAATTAGTTTGTTTTTATTTGAGCCCTACCATCATCCACCATGTCTGTCTGAAGAACATGAGCAGTGTCTCTCAAGTTTTTCTGCCAAAGAATATCAAGTCTCATTGGGAAAGAAGAACTGATTCATTATTTGAATTTGAGTGGAGAATCTGTTTTAACAGTTTCTCAATAGAGATCATAGAATCATAGAATGGTTTGAGTTGAAAGGGACCTTTAAGATCATCTAGTTCCAACCCCCCTGCTATAGGCAGGGACACCGCCCTCTAGACCAGGTTGCTCACAGCCCCATCCAGCCTGGCCATGAACACTTCCAGGGCGGAGTTATCCACAGTCTTTCCGGGCAACCTGTTCCAGTGTCTCACTACCCTCACAGTAAATAATTTCTCCCTAGTCTCTAGTCTAAATCAACCCTCTGTAGTTTAAAGCCATTTCCCTTCATCCTGTCGCTATGTGCCCTTATAAAAATTCACTCCCTGGCTTTCCTGTAGGCCCCTTCAGGTACTGGAAAGCACCTATAAGGTCCCCAGCTCTTTCAGCCTGTCCTCACAGGGGAGGTGCTCCATCCCTCTGATCATGTTCATGGCCCTCCTCTGGACCTGCTCCAACATCTCCATGTCCTTGTGTTGGGGGCCCGAGATATTTGTATGGAGACAGGGCAAAGACTAACAGAACTAACTGTGTAACTGTGTTTTATAACATATCAGGATGAGTTTTCCTGAAAGTGCAATGCAGGTTGAAAAATTTGCTAGGCATCAATTTATGCTCAGTGGAAATTTATCAGTCTGTATTAAGTGTAATTGCATAATGATTAGCTTGTGTTACAAGTATTTTGCAGTTATTGGACAGAATCAGTGAAAAAAAGAATAAAAGCATGGAGTGTTTGGAATTATGTGATTAAAAGTTTTTGAAGCACTCGATGAGTTTTTTTCCAAAAGTATTTCTAATCTCATATAACACTTGTTTTATAATACTATAAAAAGATTTTAACAAGGAACATTAAAATACTTGTGTCTTTTTGTTGGCAGGTATACTTGTTGACATTGAAGTAAGATTGTGGAAGATTGAAAAATGAAATGATGGATGACCTGGAAATGAAATATAGCCGAGTAAAAAAAATAAAAACCCATCTGTATTGTTAATTGAATTCTGGAATCTCTGACTGACATTCAGGAAAATACACAAGGAAATGATTGAAAAGCTCCCACTGAATTGAAAAAAAAGCCAGGCAAATACCACAGGACTGCAGAATTAAGGAAGCAGTTTTGAAAGCTGGAACATTCTGAAAATCAAGGTTATAACAGACCCTTACTTTCATCTGAGAAAAAGAAAATATTAAGCAAGGGCTGAAAATAGAATTTAGGAAGCATCTTAGCACAAACTTTATAAAGGTTAAAATGCATTATGTTACTGTATCAGCAGGTTCAAACTTCATTCGTCTGCAGTGGATTTGATTAAGCCCCTTAGAAGTAGCTATTTAAGCTGTCTTTTGATCCTATGTGGCAATATCATACTCATCACGCATGCATTTCTTTGATGCCTATTTTCAGAATAATTTCAAGGATAAACTGCCTTCAGCAGCTCTGTATCAATTTGTAATTTTAACTTTCGGTATACTGTTTCATATTCAAAATTCAGATTTTAATAGTGGGAATTAAATGCTAAACTAGAAATATTTCTAACCTTCATAATCTTAGATTGGAGTAGGTACATTCTGATTTCCAATCTGGGACTTTTTAATTAGTCTTTAGAATAGAAAAGCAACACCAGTGTCGATTTAAATGTTATTAAAATGGTGTTTGAGAAAGCACTAATTTTTTAATAGTCAGACTTAAGCATTTTGCTAATCTGGATCTAAGAAAGAAATGCTGCTGCAACTACTTAAGACCTACTAAGGGACATTTTAGAGAGTATCTGAATTATGAAGAACTGGCAACTCATTTTTCTCTGAATGAAAATATAATCTTTACTACAGTATAGCTACAGCCATTTGGTGAAAAAAAGTGTTTACATTAATTATGCTGCATTATTACTGTAGCATAGCTATCTTTAGAAGGGCTCCAAAAACCTTAAGAAGTATTCATCACCTTTCACAATTACCTGTTTTCAGTGTGGTTCACTGCGTATTTTATACATGAAACAACAAAGAGTTCTGTTTTCTGATCTTCTCATGGAAGGGGCATCCTGAGCAAGGAAGAGGACTATGAATGGTTTCCATTTGCCCTGCACTTTCTTCTCAAGCCAGAGAATATGCCCATGTAAATTATACAAAGGCTTTCAACTTGGTATCTTTCACAGGGGTGTCTAGTACACGGAGGATATGGAAAATACTCACATCAAGCTGTTTTAAGCTTTTGAGCTTAAAAATTTGTTTTATTTGTATATATTTGTTTGTATTTGTGTTTCTTAAATAGGAAGTGTGCGTTGTGTGATGTACTTGATAGCTGACAAAGTATTTTGTAGCCCGTGTCACCATGAAAAGCCCAAAGGGCACCGTCTTCCGAACACAGTGCTGGGGATAATGCAGTGCATTATGTAGAACTATTTTTTGTTGTTCACCAGCACCTCAACATCTCCTTTTTTACTGTGAAAGCAGCAGCAATGAGAATTGAGCTTCTGTTTCTTCACTCCAAGTAAAGCCGACAGATGTCCTCAATGTACTTCTATAAATGCAAGTATCTCTATTAATAACAAGAATGTAACTTTGTTAGAGACATGCTAAGCCTGTAATAGTCTTGTATGGAGAAGTGCCAGCAAGAAATTTCAAAGCACCTTTTTTTTCCTTAGCAAAAATGACAACTATTTACATTTACATTGGAAGTCATAAAACTTGCTATTTTTATGTGTAGTAGAACACTTTTCCTTGCTATGTACAGGAAGCTTCTGTAGTCTCTTTTCTTTTTTTTCCTCTTTCTTTCTTTTTGTGTCAGGTGGGAGTTGTCTTTCACATTGATTTTGGTCCAAGTTAAAGTGCAGGACAGGCCCAGTGATGCTGCACTGCTCTATGCTGCCTTTGACTTTGAGATGGAGAAGCAGAGGCTCAGAGAGGCAGATGTGCAGGGAGGAACAATGCTTGTCTTAATGAGGACAGCAGCGTTCCTCGTGCTTCCAATGGTTTTGGCTTTCCAGTGATAAGCATTATTGATTTTACCTCTCTCCTTCCGTCGTACTGCAGTTGTTTTCTGTGACCTACAATGAGCTATATGCTCGGCTGTAACATCAGCACAGGCAAGGGTAATCATTCTGGGAGCCATTCATTGATCTTTTAATTTTTTCCTGTAGAATAGAAGTGCCTTATCACAGAGTGGTTACCCACCGGCTTCAGCAAAGCAAACCGAGCCATGCGTGCTGAGATGGAGCTGCGACTTGGCGGCATCGCCACTCATTATTCAATGTCAGGCGGGCGCAGACTTGTGCATATTGGTAATTCCTTTGGTTGGCCTGGCTTTGCAATCTCCATGGCAACTGTTTCCATTGCCATCAGCATCTCAGGGGCCCAGCCTCGTTCACATGTGTCTCAGCTGCTCCTCTTCCAACACTGCAATTAATGGCTGTGGTGTCACTATATTTAGATGTCTTGTGACCTCTGTGTTATTTATCTCTGAGATGAATGTCTTCATGGTGCCCTTTTCTTTTCTTGCATGGCTGCCTCCCATGGTTTCCTCCTGGGGAGTCAATGGGGAGGTCTGCTTCTCCTTCCTGCGGTGGTCTGGAACAAAATGCCTTTGCAGCTCCACTGAAACCAGCCAGACTCAAGGGCACTTGCTGAACCAGTGTCCTCAGAGGAATCTGGGTTAGGGGGGAGGCCTGCTTTGTGGCAGGGAGGCCTGCTCTGCATGCAGGAAATAGAAAACCCAGGATGGGAAGGACAGACATCTTCAGAAAGGAGGCATACAACTGCTGGAAAAGGAGACAAAGGCGAGCACTTGAAACACCTTGCCTAAATCCAGGGAAGCAACAAGGCAAACCCAGAAATTTGGCCTCCCGGTCCACAAGTTGCCCATTATAGACAATGCATGGTATCACTTCTTTGCACACCCACTGTGTAAAATATGCTTCAAAGGTATGAGCGTTTGAGGAAATGCAAGTTTTTAGATGTTTAAATGCAGGAGTATCTTCATAATGTATCCTGTGCTTCTCAATGGAAGTACTGAAAGCCATTTGCCACCATACTTCCCTATAAAAAATTTCTTAAGAAGGGTAGCACTGCAAAGAAAAACACAAGATTTTAAAAATTCCAAACTATTGTTTTATTTTAGCAAGAACTCCCAGTTCTAATTAAATGTATGGACCATAAATCTTTTACAAGATTCAGAGGAATGGTTACTAAAAAAATCACAGATTCCAAATGTGCCTCTGCTCTATGTAATGGTCTCCTGGTGTTCAGCTTCAATGTCACGAGAATACAGAGTGGTGTTTGTTTTAAAGTAGAATCCAAAGAGCTTGGTGAGGTTTCTTTCCTCCCTCCCCACCTTTTTTTCTCATGTCGATTTGTTACATCAGTTATATACATTTGGATTATTTTTTCTAACGGACTGCAAAACATACAGTGGAACACAATTTGAAAACTAAATTAGAATATATGCTTTTTGTGCAAAAAATTTGTATCCTTCTTTCAATCCTAAGCTAAATATACAAGCAATTGAATCACAGACAAAATTGTTTTTATTATTTCTTCAGATTTGGGAGAAAAGTATGTTTTTTTTCTGGGTTTGGGGTGGTTTTCTTTTTTTTTTTTATCATCTTCTCTTCCTCTCCCAACTCCCCTCGAGATTATTTGGAGCATCAATGCTAAAACTCAGGAATGTATTTTAAGGAGGAACGCACATGTCCTGCAGCTCCATTTGAGAAAACTGCATGTAATTCTACATTTTCCCAAAGCCTTTTCTTTTACCACTGATCTCAGGAGTATTCGACACTTTAAATTCTGAAAAGGATGGAAAATCCTCTTAATAAAATCCTCCTATTTATTTTTTCTCACTCAGTATTAATTGAAGGTGTTGTTCCTCTATGGTTCTTAGCAACGAAGGCAGCAGAATGCTAATGTTGCTTTGTGCCTTGGAGAACTTGGTGGAAGGTGCTGCATGGTCCCACAGGCCACAGCTGATGTTCCTCTGCATCCCTCCTTTTTTTTTTTTTCATTTCCCAGATAAATTGAATGTCGTCTTTACTCTGCAGGAGTACTGCAGGATTGCTGAGTGCTTCAGTGCCTTGCCAAACAGTTCAAATAGCAAGTGGCAGTGTCTCAGAATCAAACAAATAGGAGGATAATAGTAACAGCAAACATAGTGATTAATCTGCCACATGAAAAAACTCATCTGCTCTGTGGGGCAGGGCAAATCTAAATAAGCAGAGTTGGCCCAAAGAGGCAGTCTTGATGCAGGAGAGCGAAGGCAGATGGAAATAGTGACTTCAGCCCTGTACAGCTGCAGCCTGGCTTCCACAGTCCACTGCTTTATTGCTTTTTCCACACAATTCTCTGAAACCCTTTGATTTCTTCCTGAGGAATTGCCTTTGCAATGCAGTACCATTCAGGATGCACCTTTCTAGCATGCTGAAGACAGGAGGGTCTGCAGGCTGCCTGCTTGCAAGCTCTTCTTCCTGGGGCAGGAAACCACCCTCACCTCCAAAATTAGTGAGTGCTATGGCTGCTCCTGGTGCATGCTGACAGCTGTTCAGCAGTGCTGCTCCAGATGTCCATGGGCCCTGAAGGCTCACCAGTGCCCTGATGCAGATGCAGCTTCAGAACACACAGCATGCTGCCAAGATGTAGGGCAGATGTGGCTGGCAAGGCAACCAAGGTTATCTCTTGGACTGAAAAGTTTACAGCCCTCATGTGGGTGCTGCGGAGCATCATGTACCAAGTGACACAAGGCCTTGCACTACTTGCAGTGCAGATTTTGAACTACTCCTGTTCTCTTCAGCCTTTGGAATGTGTACACATAACTCCTGGAAGATGCTTTCTCTCCACTTAACTGCCCTGATTTTCTGAAAAATACTTTAATTCTGCATTCTCTGCTCTTCTTCCCACAAAAACTGTTGGTTCATTAAAATTAGAAGGTATTGGAAAAACTTATGATTTTTATGAGTGCTTGTTCTTTTTCCTAAGAAAATAAAGATTCCAGTGAAAACTCTGTAGGCTTCTGCTTAGAGACTCAAATCTTCGGGCACAGGGATAGTTCTTGATTCTCTTGCCAGACATGAAATATCACACGTATCTATTGTGTTATGTGCGTACTCATGGGGCAAAGCCTGAATCAAATTTAAACTTCACTTGTGTTACAGTGTGATTGGATGCAGTGTTTCAGATCATTGCTCCCCTGTCTCGTAAATGCAGAATGAATTATAATAAATGCCTGGTGGTGGAATGACTGACAGTCACTCATCAGATTCAATTACCATTGACTGAAAAAAGGAGAGATGGAGAAATTGGCTAGGGATGTTTGTCACAGATATAGCTTGCATAGCGTGGTCAAAAGAAGAACCAGGCTTTCCTGGTTACTGCGTCCTTGATCTAACAGCATGACACTCAGTTGCCTTGTTCTTCATGCTTTGGTAGTCCATTGTCTGTTACAGGAATGCAGTCATAGAATCGTCAAATGGTTTGGGACCTTTTGGGTTGACAGGGACCTAGTCTGTACATAACATGAGAGTACTGCGCAAAGATGATTTTTTAAAGCAGCTGACACAGTAGGTCACAGCAACACCCATACAGGAACAACAGGACAGACCTGAGGTGGTTTTAAGGGACCTATGTTAGCATGCACCTGCTCTAACTATGTTGGAAAGTACTTATGCTAGTTTCTGATGCTGTTCTGGATCAGTGTGTCTGTTGGTGACTGGCTAAAGTGCAGCTGAAGGGCTTTTGAGAGGAGAATTTTAGTCAACTTATGTGTTTCTCATTTTCCCTGAAGATTTTATTTTAAAATGTGCTAGGCCATGTGAAGAAAATAAAAAGATGAACAACAAAAAAGCCTAAATATTGTCTAAGTTAGAGTTACAGAACAGTATTGTGAAGTTCGGGACCATGTTTCCATTCTTGCTGTCTGGATTTTGAAAGTCCATATGACTCATTCTTCAGAAAGAGGTTTGAAGTATCACTGGTTTTTGAGGACTGGTAGCAGAGGTCATTGTACAGAGTGGCCATAAAGTCTGCCGACAAAATGCCTTTTTGTCCAAAAAAGCTCTTGATCACATCTGGCCATGATACAGTCATCAAACATTTTCAAGAAGAAAGAATAAAGTGAGGTTTAATGAAAATAAATACATTTCATAATACCAAACCTTTTCCATTTCTATTTAGTGATTCTGAAAATAAGAGTATAAGCAGGTATAGCACACCAGAAATCATTGTTTACAAGTGTGGATGAACACACACTGCAAAAAACTCTGCTAAGGCTGAACTTTCTGCGTTTTTGTGGTTCTGAATGCACACTTGTCAAGAGTCAGACATTTAGATCTCACGAATTCCCACAAAATCATGCAGTGTATTTTTTAATGAATCGAATTAGTCCAGCAGCACAGATACTGAAATCATCCCTTTTTAGATTTGCTCCAAATGCTTGCAGAATAGAAGCCATGGACACTGATGTGGTAGCATCATCCCCAGTAGCCAAGCACTAAGTTTAGATTCTCAGACAAGTGCAGTCCAGTAGTTACCACATGTGTGATCTTGCCTGATCACACATCATGCATAATTTAGTTTCTAATTTAGTCTGGATTAGTGGTGTTTTCACATGCTGTTTCTTTCATCTTTTTATTACCAAACCTCCTGCTTTAAGGTAGAACGCTTTATTTCCTGTTGATATCAATGCCTCCATGTTTTCTCAAACCTCTCTGTGTTCTTTCTCACCTTCTATTTTAAATTATTGTGATTACAAACCACAACCAATCTACAGCAGCAGGAGTGTAATTAAAAATAATAGCCATAGCAGCTGTATAGAGAAACCAGTTGTTCCCTATACCAGTTAATGACACATCTCAAGCTAATCTGAATGCAGAACATGCCCCTTTAATGGCTTTTTCCAATATGAAAGGGAATGGAAACCCATTAATAACTATATTCTGCTGCAAGGTTTTGAAAAATGAAGGAACTCACCCCACCCCCCACTCCCTGTCTCCTGGAAATAGCATCCCTGATGTCTGGGAGTCTGTAAAATGGTGGTGATTTATACCACCAGCAGTCTCCAGGTCTCTGAAAAACAGCAGTGGAAAGCTTCACAGGAAGGTCTCTAGGGGCCCAGGCACAATCATCTGCCATGGAAGAACTGGACAGGAAGATATTTACTGTGTAGTATTTCTCAGACTGTGACAAATAGAAAGTTCAGGAAAGAAAGCATCAGTAAGAAGAGAAGAAAGACTGTCAGTTCAAGGTATAATATGCTTATTGTCCTCAAAGCCCTTAGCTGAGGAAGACCTGGGTACCAAGACAGTATTAGCCCAAATTATTCTGAAATCTCAGAGATTTTTGATTGAGACTGTTTGATAAGTTGGAATGTAGATCTCAAAAATTTCACGTGTTTCAGCATTTTCCCTTCAGGAAATACTTTATTCTTCTGTTCTTTGAAAGTGAGTCTTCCTGCGGGGATATGTGGATTTCAATTAATTTGCACTAGAAGGAAGAGTTTTGATGAAATGAAATATTTTGACATTTTTATTTATAAAGATCTACAAATTCTTATTACTACACTTACAAAATCAATTCTGAAATGAAATATAACCCTTAAACTATCCAGAAATGCTTGTTTGGAAAATTTTCTCTGAATGGAAAGCATGTAGATGATTCTGTGCTATTCCAATTTTTGCCCATACCTGGCTGGGGGAAAAAATAGAAAATAGAAACAACTGTGATAAAGCATACTGTTAGTATTAAGTACATCCCCAGAAGTACTGCTATGTCATTTACCTTTGTTTTGAATATTGCTTAGAAGTGGAGCATAATGATTCATGCAGTCAGCAGAATTTAAGGTTCATCGGTAAGGATTTATGAGAGGCTACTAAGTGCATTTTCAGGCACCCTTTTAGTTAATCATCCTTTAAGAGAAAATAGAGCTATTCACACAACCACTTTGGCAGTCGCTCATATAAACCCAGCATATGAGATTGGTAGTTTGCTATATATGCTTTTCACCAGACCAAGGGACAGCATGCATGGAAATAAACCCCATGCTCCTCCTGTATGTGTGCAGCATGCTGCGGAGGCTTTGTTGTTTGCTCCATAGACAACATTGGGATGAGATTCTTAGTTTAGCCAAAGTACAGATTGTTTTTCTGATGCTGGGCTGTTCAATTCAGGGGCAGAATACATATTCAAAGGAAGGTTAGTCTTCTGGATAAATAGGGAAAAGGAACACAACTCCAAAATTTTGTACAAACAGAACCTCCTGTCTGTATGTGGCCAACTCTCACTGAATGTGTTAAACCTGAAAATGTTCATGCTCATGCCCTCCATGCCACTCTCATAGACAAACTCCTAGGTACAGCCCAATCCTAAAGCTCCGTCCTATCAATTTGTGTAAGCAGGAAAATTATGGCAGTAGTCACTGTGTCCCACAGGACACTCTAACTATGGACACTATGCATTTCTTCTCTGTGAAGAAAACTTTGAAGGAGCAGTCTGGGGTGGCTGGATTTGAGGGGTGGTGAGAAGGTGGGATGGGGAGGTGGAGACATGTCAGCAGTGTGGTCCTTAGAGAGTGTGTGCTGGTCTTTGGTACAATTTATCACAGAATCATAGAATGTCTTGGGTTGGAAGAGACATCGATGATCATCTTACACCAACCCATGTCACCTCTGTGGTCTGTGCAGATTGTCCTGCTCTGCCTATATGGCTTTAGTAATACTGATTGTGTGTGTCCGCTTTATCATAGCATGGATAATATAATTTACTGACTGGGAATGGAGAAAACCAAATCAGATCATCAAGAGCCCATCCTACTTGGTGTATTCCTGATTGTTTTTCTGTTTGCTCTCTTATTCTCTTAAAACATCCAGGGTTTGGAAGATGTTCCTAGAGGTGTAGTAGTATGTTTGTGGGAAGATCAAGGGAGAGCAGACAGAGCTAATAAGGACTTTGTCAATATGAAGCAGCAAAATTCATACCTTGTAGTCAGTAGATGACCCTTGTGTTAAGTGGGAAGGAAGGTTGAAGCTTCACTTGAATCTTTTCTTGTGTCTAAACCTTTTAAAAAGATTGTTTATCTCCCTTACAGACACTCTGGTTATTGTTAAGAGTTGGACTCCAGCAACATCAGTGACTCCTCCTCCACCTGGACCTCTTTTTCAGGAGTCTATTATGAGATTTATAGCTTTGAGATTTTCCTCTCTGCTATATCTATTTAGCTTGTTTGTTTTGAGGAAAAGGGACAAACATAGGCAGCATGGTCATTTAATCCCTGTTTCCATAGCGAATCTGGCTAAAAACAACCCTAAGTTTGGCATCTGACAACCTCTGAATATTAACTGTAGTAAAAGTCTATCAAGTAAAAGACAGATGCCAACTTTATTGTTGGGTTTCCAAATGCTGAATAGCACTCATGATTTCCTCCTGACTTTTCTCCCATGATGTGCAAAAGTTAGTTCAACCAAAAAAACCTGTATTTCTGCGCTCTGGGGAAAATGATGCTCAGGCTGTTTGCTTTTTCTGCTTTTAACTCTAGACATACTGCTGTATGAAATGAATGCCAGTGAAGACTGGCCTCTGTTCCTTGCTGCTGAGTTGCCTGCCGGACCCCAGAACTGTCACTCCTCACCCTAGTACCCCAGTTCATGTTAACATAAAAGCTGCTGCTCTCAAGTATTTGTCAGGAGTAGGCACTGCTCCTTGTCATCCAAAGAACCAGAAACCTTCCTCTATTGGAGCCCCTGTCCTGTAAATTATGCAGACACTGAGTAGAAATTATGAATAAAAGGGTAATCTCCCATGAAGCGTAAAAGCTGCAGTTTGAAGTAAGTAGTAGCCTGGCAGTGGCCAGCTCTGTCTATGTTGTAAATACAGCTCAATGTACACTAGTGCATGGGATAACAACTTTTGCTTAAGTGCGGCAGGTGCGACAAGGTGCAGACTCTTCCTCAACTCTTTTCTGGAGGTGTGCTTGTGAAGAACCACAGAGAAGCTGAGGTGCTGCCTTTCCACATTTCACTTTTTCTTGAAATCAAAGAGGGGTTGTGCAGTTTCTAAACTTCAAAGACTGAGAGCCAAATATCTAAGACATAGGGAAGCCAGATTACGGATGAGCTGTGCCCTGGTCATCTTCTGTCTGACAAAATAAGCATAGCCTCTAAGAGCAAAGGGTTTGTACAGATCTTACAAGTACCAAGTTAGTCTACCAGATACTAGTGCTTTTCCAAAGAACTGTAGAGTTTGTGGTTAAATTTTTAAAACACATGAACCTGACAGAAGTAATGAGCTGGATTCCCAGCCGTTTCTCTTTCTGATCTTAGTGCTGAACAACAGATGCTAGCCATGTTGTTCTTGCCTTTAGGAAAACACCTAATTCCTAAACAGTCATGTTTCTTTTATGGGACTAGGTTCTGTATGTCCTGCAGAAGAAATTATTTTTTGGCATTAAGAGGCTAGCACATGAAAATCAGTCTGCTGTCTCCAGTCTAATTACCTGCAGTCGGCAAAATTCAGACTTCATTCAGAGACTGTTGGAGCTGATAGCAGCATTTCCATTGGCTTTGGTCTGCCTTAGACAAAAAACCTTACCAAAGAAACGTAAGAAGCTTATGAGCTAAAGCTAGGAAGAGATGCAGTAGACGAGGCACCAGATGTATGTGAGCAGTTGCGGTCCCCATGATTCACAGCAATTCACAGCAATTACTTTCTCTTGCGTTTTCTTCACTGATGTTTAAAATTAAGTAATTGTAGGTAACAATAAACATTTTCTTTTGCGGTGACAGCAGCTGATAAAATGTGATGGCATTTTATTAAGTCAGTGAGATTGTTTTTGTCTGTTGTGTGAAACACATAAGAACATTAACCAAAGCAAAAGCACAATATCTCACAGGTTCAAGAATACTATTGCACTTATTTTTAGCAGGATTTTTTTTTCTCATATTAACAAAAGTTTGTATATGGATGCCAGGAAAAGCAAAAAAGTTCTTTGGTTGATCTTCTTGAAAAATTTGTGTTGGTAGAAGGGTCCATGCTTCAGCCTGTGTTGAATGCACTTCAGTTCATTTGTGAATAGTCACTGCTCTGGGTCTTTTTGAATCAAAGCTTGAATGCTGTGAGTTATTTTGGAGGAAAGTGTGTTAACTCATCTCTATTACAGCAGCTGGTGTCTGCAAGAGAATTGACTTAATGAGTAACAGCACTTCCAGGAACACCATACCTGTTTCCTGTGCAGAGATAACTCTCTGATTTCTGAGATCTGGCTTCTTTTTTTTACCATATTGTACAACACAAGGCTGAAAGTGCATAGAATCATAGAATCATAGAATCATAGAATCCTTAGAGTTGGAAGGGACCTTTAAAGGTCATCTAGACCAACTCCCCTGCAGTGAACAGGGAGGGACACCACAGCTAGATCAGGTTGCTCAAACTGATCCAGACTCACCTTGAAAGTCTCGAAGGACAGGGCATCAACCTTAACACCAGGTAGCCTGTTCCAGTGCCTCACCACCCTTACTGTAAAAGACTTTTTCCTTATATCCAACCTAAATTTACCCTCTTTAAGTTTGAAGCCATTTCCCCTTGTTCTGTCCCCACAGACCCTACTAAAGAGTCTGTCCCCTTCTTTCCTGCAACTCCCCTTTAGATACCAAAAGGCTGCTATCAGGTCACCTCGCAGCCTTCTCTTCTCCAGGCTGAACAGCCCCAGCTGTCTCAGCCTGTCCTTGTAGAAGAGGTGTTCCATCCCTTGGATCATTTTTGTCACCCTTCTCTGGACACGCTCCAACAGGCCCATCTCTCTCCTGTACTGAGGACTCCACACTTGGACGCAGTGCTCCAGGTGAGGTCTCACCAGCACAGAGCAGAGGGGCAGGATCACCTCCCTCGCCCTGCTGGCCGTGCTTCTTTTCATGCAGCCCAGGATATGGTTGGATTTCTGGGCTGCAAGGGCACATTGCTCGCTCATGTCCAGCCTGATATCCACCAGAACCCCCAGGTCTTTTTTGTCAGGTCTGTGCTCAATCCTTTTATTTTCCAGCTTGTATTGTTAGTGAGAGTTGCCTTTACCTGAGTGCAAGATCTTGCATTTGGATTTGTTGAACCTTGTGAGGTTCACCTGGGCCCACTGCTCAAGCCTGCCTAGGTCCTCTGAATGGCATCCCGTCCCCCTGGTGTGTTGACCGCCCCCCACAGCTTGGTGTCATCAGCAAACTTGTTGAGAGTGCACTTGACCCCACTGTCAATGTTACTGATGAAGACATTCAAGAGTATCTGTCCTGGTATTTACCCCTATGGAACACCACTCATCACTGATCTCCATCCAGACATTGAAACACTGACCACTACTCTCTGGACTTGATCCTGCAGCCAGTTCTTCATTGAACAGTCCACCCATCAAATCCATATCATTCCAATTTGGAGAGAGGGGTGTTGTGGGGTACCGTGTCAGAGACCTTACTGAAGTCCAGATAGATGACATCAGTGGCTCTCCCCTTGTCCACTGATGCAGTGACGCCATCAAAAAAGGCTACTAGGTTGGTCAAGCAGGATTTGCCCTTGGTGAAGCCATGCTGGTTCTCCTGTATCACCTCCCTGTCTTCCATGTGCCTTAGCATAGCTTGAAGTTAAGCATTCTTCAATAAGCAGAGAAAATGTAAATATGTTTGGAAGTTAAGAGGCTGCATGGGCTTTTCACCTGGCTATGTGAAGGAAGAGAATAGCTTTGAAAGCAGTCCTGGAAGATAAATATATATGCCTGCTACTGGCTGGGGCAGGCAGTGCTTGCCAGGAAAGATCCTGGTGCTCCTCAAAGAGGCCAGCAGTGCCCCATGCTCTCCATAACCCTGCAAAAAGCCACTGCACCACCCCTTCCCCCCCAGCCCCTATAGCAGGGCTGGCATCAATTTTTCCATTTACAATATATAAATAAATGACTGTTCTGCAAATAATACCCACTGTTACTCTAAACAGAACTTGGAGCAGGAGCTTGGTGCAGAGCCTGTGGGTGCAGCTGGCAATGGGGTGCGGTGATGCTGGCTATGGGGCTCAAGGCCTGGGGTGTAGGAGTCCCCCACAGGGGGGGACTGGAGGTTGAAATGCAGCTCCCTGGAAGAGCAGAGGCCCAGCCCTTGGGGCTGGTTTTGACCTGGCTATGGAAAATCTGTACAGTTCCCCAAAGTGACAGAGACTCAGTCTGGTGGTGGTTGGGCCTGGTTCTAACAAAACGCCAGCAAGCCCAAGACCAGGAAGAGGTAGCCCAAACCAAATCCAGCTGCCCCCCAAGAATGTCAGCCCCCATGGGACGGTGAGTGCCCCAGCCCTGCCATCCCAGCAGCCTCCTCTGACCCCCAGGTTGTTGAAGTCTCTCCTGCTGGAGGCCCAGGTGGGATGTGGGTGGTCAGGGGTTGGTCTTGGGGCCTGCACACAGCACTGTGAGGCCAGCCTTCTGCTGAAATGAGCAGGAAAATCAGTTTAATCTTTTGTTAACAATCGGGATTAGGTGATACTGGAAGACTCTAAGCACTTCAAGGAGCATGTCTATAGTATTACTATAGACTTTCAAGGAACTATTACAAGCAGAGTTGGTACTCATCAGTGGGGCTGAGGGGAGCAACTCAGTAACTGTAATGAGGATAGTTCAGGCTTGGTTTTTAAATAATCGTTGGGATTACGGTGGATTTTTTCCATTAGTGTCAGTGAGGTCATTTCCTGTGAAGAACCCAGTTAGACAGAAAGCAAAGGCAAAAATCATTTGCACATAAAGAATAATGATTAGGAGACACACATTCATGGCATCTGAAGGAAAATCCACTTAAAACCTCTGAATTCCACAGAAATGACTCCAGCACGGCATTAGATGTTTCTTATCACAGAATGAAGAAGTAAATTATAAAACAGTGTTGCAAGCAGGAAGAAATAGCTGGTGACATTAGAGCTGTGTCCCCAAATCTTTAATAAAGAAATATAAAAAATAGATTTTTTTTGTGCTTGGGATTACCCCGACTCAGGCACAGGACCTTGCACTTGGCCTTGTTTCACTTAATGAGGTTTGCGTGGGCCCACCTCTCAAGCCTATCCAGGTCCCTCTGGATAACATGTCTCTAGCATGTCAGCTGCACCAGTCAGCTTGGTGTAATCTGCAAACTTGCTGAGGATGTGCTCAATCTCACTATCGATGTAATTGATGAAGACATTAAAGAGCACCAGTCCCAATACTGACCTCTGAGGGACACCACTCATCGCTGATCTCAATCCGGACATTGAACCGTTGACCACCACTCTCTATGTACAATCTTGCAACCAGTTCCTCATCCATCAAAGAGTTTGCTCATCAAGTTTAGTTGGTTTAGTGGGAAATATTGGTGATAGGTGGATGGTTGGACTGGATGATCTTGAAGGTCTTTTCCAACCTTGGTGATACTTTGATTCTTTGAAATCCATACCTTTCCAATTTGGAGAGAAGGATGTTGTGGGGGACTGTGTCAAAGGCTTTAGATGACATCACCAGTTCTTCTCTTGTCCATTGAGGCAGTTACACCATCGTAGATGGTTGGTCAGGCAGGACTTACCCTTGGTGAAGCCATGCTGGTTGCCTGGGATCACCTGCCTATCTTCCATGTGTCTTAGCATAGCTTCCACGAGGATCTGTTCCATGATCTTCCCTGGCACACAGATGAGGCTAACAGTTCTGTAGTTTCCTGAGTCATCCTTTCTACTCTTCTTAAAAATGAATGGAATAGCATTAGCCTCAAAATTAGACAGTAGTTTGTATCCTTCAGATATTGTGTGTGTTTTGTTTGAATCTGTTTGGTTTGGCCATTCTGTATCTGCCAGTTTCATTTTTTCCATGGGAAAGACTGCTCCAGCATTTCTCCAGCTGCATCTCTCACCGGGATCCAGTCTCTTAAATGTTGCAGAATAGACCCACTAACAGTGGAATTATTTTAGCTCAAACAGGATAATAGGAAATTGAATTTTTCTTGCCAGTGTGCCACTTGGGACCTTCTACAATTGAGCTATTGGATGTTTTGACAGATAATTGTGATGGTAATGCTGCTAATGTAATAATAATAATAGTGATGATGATAATTATACCTATTTCCTTGCAATTGATTAGCCTGAGAAAGTTATTTCAGATTTTTTTCTGTTTTAAAGAAATAATTTTTAAAAACCCCACCAACAACAAAAACTTCACCACATGCTAAAAACAAAGCATTAATCCTCTTTCTGTGGTACTGATAATGTTGAAAAAGTCTATTTTATTCACATACAGTAAAGTTATCCACATTTGGAAGTGGAGAAGAGAATTTTTTATGTATGACTTATTTAATCCTTACTTTGAAAAATACACAACACATTACAAAATAATTTGCTACCATGCTTTTTAAGTTCCCAACCCAATCAGCTCATTTTTTATACCAAGAGAAACACTATGAGGAAAATTTAGTGGTCACAAAAATAAGTCAGTTGTGTCCGTAACGCCAGAGCTCAGGAATCACTGTTGCCATATCCTGCATTGAAGATAGAGCGCATGCTGTAAAAGAGCATTTGAGTTTCCATAATCTGAAATGTATGTAAGAAAGGTCACTGGAACAATCAATTTTTAATTGCAATGAGTACAGCCTCGTAATCCAGTAAGTTCTTTCTATTCAGTGTGAAAATGTCCCAGACTCATGTGTTTACTCTAAAATCTCAAATATCAAAGGGATCCTCTGGAATCTGATGAAAACCAGTCATCCAAGAATGAACTGATTGGAAGTACGTCTGAGTGCTACCTCTCCTTGACAGAAATCACTAGACCTTGCATGTCAAGGGATTTATCAATTGCTGCTTCAGTACTCTTATAACTCAAAGAGGATGCTGGATATCTGACAGCTGCTGGTTTTCGAGTTGAGCTGTAGGATTTTCTCTCCTCGTCTCCAATAAAAAGAAAGGAAATAAGATAAAACAGGAAAGCTTATCAATGAAAAACCTTAATACCAAAATATCAAACATAAATACTGAAAAGAGAAGTGAAGCGTTATGAACGTTCAAATGTTAAAATGGAGGCATGTTTAAGTGCTCATATGCACTAAAAAATAGTTTTTTACGTGCTGTCTGAATGCCTTGGATATCCAGTATTCATTCCTTCCTTTAAAATATAAAAAGTATATAAGTATTTACTCCTCAGAATGCAATCACCCATGTCATTCCAAAACAAAAGTTTTAATAAGACTCAAAAAACTATTATTGACAATATTCCTAGCTTCTTTCTCAAATAGGTGTATGAGCAAATACAAAAGAGCATTTTACCTTTCAGAGCAGTGAAGTGAGAAATGCAAGGTGCACACCTTCCTCCATGTCGTAGCATAAATGTCTCTCAGAAATAGCAAATAATCTTAGATCTAAATAATAAAGTGCAATTTATTCAACTAGAGGTTTTGTATTATCTGCTTTTGAATTCTTTGGGTTAACAAGACATTACTGACACAGCTAGAGTTCATCAATTGCAAGTTTATTGTGAAGGCTGGAAATGAGGAAGAATATGCATGAAATTTTTTCCCAAATATGTGTCTGATTTTGTGTGACAGCCTTAGCCCAAATAATCCAAAAGCTTCTATAAATCTTCTACCTTGCCACCTGAATATTTGCTATGAAGAGGACCCTGAATATTGTCAACCTCTGAAAGAGATGTGCATTAAGCATTGTAAAAATCTTACTGTAGATGGTTTGAGATGAGAATTTTGATAACAGTAAAAAAATTAAGCCTAAGATATCCTTTTGACATTGTCTTGATAATACAATGTGAACCAGAAAAAAAAACAAATAATTAAAAGAAAAGAGAACCACTTCATTCAGGAACTTTACTTTCTCTGTACCTTCATCAGGTTCATATATGTGCCTTCTTTAGCAATAACAGAAAATATGTGGTTTATTCCGTCTTTTGCTTCCTTGAGCCTCAGTAAACAATTCTGTCAGAGAAAATGTACAGAGAGCAAATGGCCTGAAAACAGACCATACGCCTGCACATGGAAAGAAGAATCTCACCTTGTTCTTGTGATGTCACCTGTTGCTAGCAGTAATATCACTGTATGTCAGTAAAATGATTGAGATCAAGCTGAGTCTGGGATTAAATAATACAAGAACACACAATTTCTGAACAATGTGCTCAGGATATTTAATATCCAAATTATTCCTCAGACACTGGTGTGAAACTCAGCAATGCTTTTGTCTCATGTCTCTCCAGGTCCGAATAATTTTCTAGAAGAGGCAGTTTCCCTGCTGTAAAATGTACATTTGTATATGAGACACACAAGAATTTTGTATCTGTTTGATAAACCTCAGAACTAGATCTATGTTGGACAGTAAGTTGTGTATGAGAAATGCCCCAACAACATAGTACAGCTTGAATGAAAAGTGTGTGCTATATGATAAGCCAGTGAGTCTTTGAATTTTAATGATTTCAATGAAGAAAAGAACAGACACATCTGGTTTTGGAAGAAGTCCACGTTAATCCCTCTGGTTCCCTAAATTTGGTGGGAGAACTTAAGAAAGTCACTAAAGCAAGGGACTAATGTAAAGTATTTCACAGTCTTAGTTTTTCAGATGCCTATGGAATTATGCTCATAAATAGAGGTTGTTTAAATGAGACAAAGAGTTATGAAGCATTTCTTTTCATAGTTCTACAGATATTTAAAATAACACATTTGGACATTCTTTCTTCCCTGACATAAAATCAAGCATACTAAACAGACCCCTCATCATACCACTATATTTCTTTTCTTGGAGCAGAAAGACAAATTTCTAAATAGCCCAAATCTCTCAGAATTAAATGCAATATTCACTTCTTTCCAAAAGCAAACGTCAGGTTAAAGTGATTCCCTAAATATCCATTATCCAATGTCACAAACCCCTACTTTCTATCCCACTTTGACTCTTCTTTCTGTAGCCTTTGGTGGGGTCTGCTATGTCAGTTTTGAGCTGGAATTCAAACCTGTGGCTAAAGATCAAGTTCACCTCTTAGGTGCTTTCACAGCTTTGCAGCTGAAATTACTCCTGTTGCTATATACTTTCAAATTCACCTCCTTGATGCTATTGAGCTGAAATCAGCTCTTGTAAAGTCACCCCCTGGTAATCACAAGAATTTAAAGCTCTTCCACATCACCTTTCATCCACTGTATTTACATCCATTTGAGAGGTGAAGAATCAAAAGCATGGAAAAACAAAATAATTTACAGAAAAACAGCAAGAGCTACTTGATAAATAGGAACCCTAGCCCTCATCCAGCAAACTGATCCTTAAACTACAAATTGGTGTGTTTCAGCATACTTGGTATAGGAAGGATGTTAAATGCTTTGTGGACAAAGCTTGCAGAAGTTCAAATGGTAAGTGAGCAAATACATGGAGAAAAAAATTCACTGTTTTCAACACAAAGAAGTACCTTTTGCTCAAGAGATCTTTGAACCATTAACTACTGCTGGGGGAGTATATCACTGCGTATCACTGCACGCCGACTTTGTTCATACATGCTTCCTGGGAAGTTTTGTTAGTTGCCGCTAGAGATGGCGCCTTTTATATGAAATCAGTATTGCCATTCAGCTTCTAATTTAAAGTCTCTTTTTGGGAAGGAGCTGCTGCCAACATTAAAAGAAGTTTGCACTGTCTGTATTCCCCCACCTCCACAAATATATATGACCAAGCAGACACATACACTCTGTTGTGAAATCATTCAAGAAATTATTTTAAGTCTTGCTACCAAATAGTGTCCAACTTAACTGCCATTGAAAGTGAGGTGTATTTTGAAGAGAAAGTGAGAGGATATCTTGGAAATGCTTCCATTTGTCATTGATTAGGAGTATGAATCTATGAGCAGTACAACTACCATGTTACCCACAGGTCCTCTTTGAATGATATAGTTTTTCTGGTGTTTGGAGCACCACCTCAGTTCTATATTCTTTGTTGCACGTTCATGCAGTCAATTATAAACATATATTGGCAAGATAATAAAAGTAACATCCATCCCAAAGGAACATAGAATAGCTCAGACTGGAAGGGCCTTGAGGTATCTCTGGTCCAATATCCTGCCCAAAGCATAGTCATCCATGGGGCTGGAGAGAATGCACAGGGCTTTGTGCAGCTGGAGCTTGAAACCATCCAAGGACAGAGAATGTATCAGCCTCTCTGGGCAACTGCTCCACTGCCAGACTGTCCTCATGGGGGACAGTCATTCTCTGTGCAGATGATAAAATGTGGAAACACATTACCTAAAGAAGTAATAGTGGATCCACCCTTGGATAGATATTTTCCCAGCCAACCTTCTCTAGCTGGTCAAATTCTAAGCAAGGGGTTTTGTCATCCAAACAAGAGCTGATGAACTGGGATATGCATAGTGAATACTGATTCATTCATCTCGTGTTAAAAATGGCTTTATCTATTAATAATGTTTTAACTCTGATTGTTATACTTCAAGGCAGTTAGAGGGGGGATCTGACTTCATCAAGATGTTCATGGCACTCAGTAGAACGAGCCAGGCATATCTCTCCCTCCAGAAATACAGGTGGAGGTAGAAGTAATAAGATTAACATTTGTCATGAGACTTCCACATTCCTGCTGTTAGTTCTTGTGAATACCCATAATAGCTGTGTGTTCTTTCACTGTCTTCCACCCATCCCCAGGTACTTTCTCATGTTATTGTTGTCAGCTTTTCCAATCATAAATGATAACATTGGGAATTACAGAACTATTTAAACAGAATTTTTTCTCAGTCATGCAAATATTGTCACTGTTTTCTTTCCCCTTCAGCTCCTAGATCTGTGGATTTGTCCTTATCCTCAGCAATTAAAACAACTTTCCTGAGGCAAACAAAAGAAAAACGATACAATAAGAAAATAGGAATGCTTGCATTTGTCTGATTTTATCTTGACAGCAGATGATGACAGACACATTAAACAATAAAAGACCTTCATTGAAATACATATTTGGAGGGGAAGAGAAAATTCAAAGGAGAAATATCAATCTCTCTGCTCACTGTGGTTTTATAATAATTATGACAACATTAATTTTCCGCCCTTCACAGGAGCTGAGCAGTTATACTTCTGAGTTGGGTGTGTTTACTTATTGCTAAATAAATTAAATACAGATGGTTTATGATTTTGTTACATTAATGAGGTCATTTTAAAAGAAGAACCTACTGCCATAGAAGTGAAACATCTGAAGATCTTGGATGAATGAGACAGTTCTGGTGTTCATCATGAACCTCTGTTGCCTAAGCAATCCTTTGTACCTGGGTCACATGCTTTAGGCTAACAATGGGGAAAAAATCCTTCTGTCTTTTTCTTACTCCATACTATAACTAATTCTGTGATACCACTGTTATAAAGCAATCAGAGATAATTCCAAGAATGTGATGAACTTCCAGCACTTAACTCTCCTATGTCACTCATTGACTTCACAAGAAATACTACAGGAATATATGAGAGCGGCACCATCAAACAAAAAGAGACCTGGCTATGGTGGATGCACAGCAGTGTTGTGTCAAGGGGTTCCAGTGTGAGTAAAACTAGGACACAAACTGCCAAGCTTCTCGGGTGCTTTTGGCAGTGTTATCTGCAATGAGTTAGACACTTTAAAGCCGTGATAGCAGAAGGCATCAGTCAGACATGAGCTGCAGTTTCCTTTGTTTCACAAAGAAAGGTGATACCCATAAATGGTTTGTAAGATTCATTAATATCCTCCTTTTTCCACAGTGCAAAATTACCTCTGTGACAAAAACTGCAAAAGCATCTTTCAAAACCCAAGAATGCTGAACAGCTCCAATCTGTCAGTTCCCTTAGTTCAATTTTTGTTTAATTAGGAACAGCTAATATATCCTATATCTTATCCTCTGCCTGCCTCATTCATGAAATCTTTTTCTAAACACAGAAGGAAACTGCAATACTTGGGCATGTCCAGAGAGATAGCCTCCTTCCTTTCAAGAAGAGCTGTTTAACAGACTTCTTTCAGAAGCCATTGATCAAGTGGGGATTTGTGCTGAAGCAGCATCTCTATTTCATACAACTGGAGCAAGCCTTTCTGGGTGTCTTAAAATCAGGCATACTCAGCAAGGTTTTAATTACCTCTGATAAGTTCCCTAGCAAGTCACGAGGTTTTTTATCTGTATCTGAGAGACTCAGAGGATTATACTATTTGCTAATAACAGGTATTAGTGCACAGTTAGAGGAGTGCAGTTCTTTTCTGTTTTCAATTGTCAGGCTATTGTGATAATTGTGCAATCTCAGGCACTGCAGTTGTCGTGTACAGAACTTTCAAAAAAGGATGGAGAATGAGGAAAGCTAACTCTGCCCGTCTACCACTACCACTAGCTTAGGCAGGCACAGACAGATGACCCCTGCTAGGGACTTTTCAGCTTTTCTTTCTTCCAGCCCATGTAGGCTGGGCACTTGTGTATCTGTATGATCATGGTCAGTAGTTTCACAAGTGCATTAGCACATGATACTGGTACTATTCAGTATATAAAGGGAGGCTCCTTTCAGTATCTAAAGGGGAGCTACAAGAAAGAAGGGGACAGGCTCAGGAGCAGGGTCTCTTGTGGTAGGACAAGGGGAAATGGTTTCAAACTAAAAGAAGGAAGCTTCAGACTGGATATAAAGAAGATGTTCTTTACAATAAGGGTGGTGAGGCACTGCCACAGGTTGCCCAGAGAGGTGGTGGATGCTCCCTCTCTGGAGACACTCAAGGTCAGGCTGGATGTGGCTCTGAGCACCTGATGGAGCTCTAGATGTCTCTGTTCATTGCAGTGGAGTTGGACTAGATGGCCTTTAAGGGTCCCTTCTGACTCAAACAGTTCTGTGATTCTGTTGTTCTACTAGAATGCAAGTGCTTGCAGGGCTGAACTAGAAGTGAAGTAGAAGCCAAATGATTAGGCTCCTAAACCTGAGGAACGTTAGGCTGAGAGCTGAGGCTGCCATTATTCAGCCTGGATAGCTGAGGCTCATGCACTGCCACCAGTAGTACTGTTACCTGTTACCCGTGCAGCAGGAAGAACTGTGTCCTGGACACATTCCCTTCTGAGCACCTCTAGTGATCCTGCCATCCTCAGGCTAAGGCTTTGTCTGAGTGCAGTAATACTATAGGCAATCGTCTTTTGGCAGAACTGTCACAGAGAGTCTGTCCTCTGCTCTCATGTCAGCTAGGCCTGTCACTGTCATTGTCTTGCCTTTGTATCTCCCAAGCTTCTCTGTGACACTATCACAGCATCCTTATATCTCTCCAACATTAAGTGCCACCTGTAGAAGTAGTCCTTGCCACTGGAATTAGATGTTAAGCTTTTCTCAGACCTGTTTTATTTTCCATCTCTTTGTGCTTTTTACTGCCATCTTTCACTTGTCTCTCCTTTGAATTTCTAGATTTTCCCGTTAATTGGTTTATATTCACGCAAAAAGTGCATCTTACCATGACCTCTGAAGACAGAAAAGCCACTAGCCCATGTCCACATGTCTCTTGTGTCACTTCTTGGGTACATGTAGACTTTCAGATGCTGCGTCTATCAAAGTTTGAAAGTACCTACAGACAGAAAAGCACAATTTTGATTTCTGATTCATTTCTCTGTGATTCAGACTTCCTGTATGCTTTAAGTAAGTGTTTGATTTGGCTATGATCTTCCTTTGTCACCTCCGGTATCTTATTTCCTTACAGAATTTTACATACTGTCTTCTGCAACTCATACATTCATCTTACAAAGGGGAGAAGTTTCTTCTAAACAAACTCTTTTTTGTCATTCTGTATGTTTTCCATCTCAATTTGCTAGTCAACACAGTTACAGCCATTCTGCTCAGCTAAACCTCCAAGAATACTGCCAAAAGGCATGATTCCTCTCCAAAAGGGTTTCAAGAGTTATGGTTTTGGGAAACTGCTAAGCCACTGGTCAGCATTTGTTTCCGCTAATTACTTCTGTACCTCTAGTTCTTTTCTGGTTTTGTCCAGCAGACATTTATCTGGAGGTTGTCACCGGAGTGTATGTCAGATATGCATTCATTGATGCTGACTCTGGCTGCAGAATAGCTAGTTACACAAAAAAGAGCAACAGTTAAGTCTTCATTCTGTTGCTCCAGACACACGGTGGATTTGCCATGATAGTGCCAATAGCTGTAAACAGACACCCTTGGGTCATTTGAAAGAAATATTGTAAACTCTTTTTGTCATGTTTACTTCAGGACAGAAACAATATTGTTTGTACCTACCTGCTACATGAACTGAGTAGAGAAGGAACTGTATGCAAATCTAAAAACCTGTATTTAGACACAGGCAGAACAGAACTAAAACAGAAGCAGAGTTTTGCCATGTATGTATCTAGTAATAGAGAAATGACCTATATTACATTCCCCGAGCCGTGTGCATTTTGGGTAACATATAATTTGCCTACAAGAATATTTAGAGCTTGGAATCAGAAATTATCTGAGTAAATGTGCAGTTTTCCATTTACGTACTGTTCCATTTTGTCAAACATACTCTCTTATGCTGGAGTTTTTTGTTCAAAACTAGAGCATGAATAGAACTGATGCTAACATTACATTAAAAGCCATTCAGTACTAGCTTTAAATACAGGATAGAAGAGAACCTGAAGGTATATATCTCCTTGCTTGTCAGAACCAGACTAAGAACATTTCAGAAGAATGAGTATTTTGTGAAATAATAAGAAAACTTATAGCAAACAATCAAAAAAACAGATTCTGAAGAAGTCCAGCTGATGTAAATAACACAAACACACATTGTACTAAATAGTCACTCGAGCAGTAGAGTGCAAGATTTAAATACATTCAGAGCACTAAGGCATTTATTTTTATTCAGACTTTCAAAAACAAGCTGCGAAACCTGTAGGTTTCATTAGAAGGAAAATATAAGATTCCAACAGTTTACCAGGTTAAGAAGAAAACAGAAATGCAACAGAGCTGCTTTTGGAAAAAAAGGAGTAATTGGATGTTGAAAACTGTTTTCTCTAGGAATAAGTTCAATCCACACTGCAGGTCAATCTCCAGTCATCATATATGTACAAGGCACTAAAATCCCACAGGAGCTGAAGTCTTCTGCCTATTACCTGTTGTCACCAAAAGTGCACTTTTCCGATTCAGAAATCAGAGGGCAGGTTGTGTCCCAGAGCATGACTTCAGGCCCCAGCGCAGTATGAACACAATTTGTTAGCAGGCTGAGGAGCCTTCAGGTGACGCTGGGCATTCCACAATGCCCATCTGGTGCTCCTTTTCTTCTCCCAGACCTCATGTGCTCGTTAAGCCATGGGCTTTTTCTTCACATGAATGGCAAAGCAGGGCAAAGTCCTAAATTCAACTTGCAGCATGAATAAAAATGTAGCAGTTTTACTCCATACAACAAGTATTCCTCACAAAGGGTGAAGACTTTCAGTTATGCGTTGGTTTTAGAAAGTCAGTGAAGCTTCTGCTGAAGTTCTGGTGCCATAAAATGGAAAGAAAAAAAAGTGCACAGAATGATACAATTGATGTTCACTGATTGCAAACAATCAGTTTACATGAGGATGACTGCCCACATGTACACACTGAATGGTATGTTGTTTAACTGACCGATTATGTTACTGTTAAAGTAAAAGTGGGGCTCCTAGTAGAAGCGTTGTGTGGTGCATAGACCTTGGGTGGCTGCCAGGTGCACACCCATCCTCTTGCTCACTCTTCCTCCTCAGCAAGACAAGTGAGAAAAAAGATGGCGATCACTTACTAATTCCCATCTTGAGTAAGACAAGCCTGGCTTGGGGAAAATTAATTTAATTTATTACCAATAACATAGACTTGGATAGTGAGAAACAAGCACAACTTGAAACAGCACTGAATTAATTTAATATGCTGCATCCTTTTGTAAGTCTTCCTTGTATCATTTTTAGTTTTACATATTTTTATTTTTTGACTGCTATGTTAATCTCTTCCCAGTATTGCAACGGTAAACCTGAGCAAAATCCATTGCCTTTGACATGGATCAACATCTAAGAAGTAAAACAGCTATCTCAGACAACTCCTCAGTTAACTGCAAGGGCAGCCATCGACTGCTGTTGTCAGTTCTCTGGGCAATCTCAGCATCAGAGAGTGCCATGTTTATAAAAAATGCAATTATTTACACTTGCTTTTTAAAGAAAACATCTTCTAGTACTGAGGAATAAGAGTGGAATTTAAAAACTGGGGAGACAGAAAGGGAACAGAGAAGGGGAAAACAAAGGGAGAGGAGAAGGGACCACTGAAGAACCACTCAGTAGCTGCTCTCAGATACTGAGACTAGCTGTGTCATCCCATGAGAACAAACCAACCTTTCCAAAACCTAAGTAACTCTGTAGACCATTGAAAATGTATGGCACACCTACCGTATGAATAACTTCAAGCTTCCACATGCGTTTTCACATCCCTCAGGTTAGACAATAGAACAGTATTACCACACAGAGGCAAGCCTCATTCCTTGACGTGCTGGCTGTGCTCTGCTTAATGCAGTCCAAGCAGCTGTTGGCCTGCCTTGCTGCAAGGGCACATTACTGGCACATGGTCAACTTGGTGTACCCCAGGAAACCCCAGGTCCTGTTCTGCAAAACTGCTTCCCAGCTGTGTGCCCCCCCAGCAGGCACTGAGGTCTCAGCTTGTTCCTCCCCAGCTGCAGAACTTGACATTTCCCTTGTTGAACTGCATGAGGTTGCTGTTGGCCCATTTCTCCAGCATGTGGAGGTTCTCTGAATAGTAGGATGTGCATTTCGGGTGGCAACCACTCCTCCCCGTTCTGTACCATTATATATCATCAATGTGCTGAGGCTGCACTCTGTCCCATTGCCCAAATCATTATGGAAAGTTTATATTACCTGTTTCCAGGGTGCTCTCCTGACAGGTTCAGTCCTCTGATATACTGTGCAGATTCCTAGAAAGATTCCTAAGCAACTTGGCCTAGGAATCAACCAATGAAGCATCAACAGGTATGAACTTGAGAAGATAGCGTTCTAGTAGAGATTACTGTACTCATATATAAAGTTTGAGGTTTCTTTGTTTAAAATTGTGAGGCTTTTGTCAAACTGAAACAAAGAGGTGGGTCTGGAAGCCTGAGTTTTTATGCCACTGCTTCATGATGTATCCAAAACAACATTGTTTTGACTATTTTCCTCCTCTCTCAAAAGCTTTGAATAGTATCTGTAGACTTACCTGTGCCCCAACCATTAAGCAGCAACACACTGAGTAAAGTCAAATGCCATTAAGGTTTGTCTTTCAGAAACACCAGAGAATTAAAATATCTTCACCTGGAATCAGTCAAGGAAAGATCAGACACCATCAGCAATGATAAGCAAACCCCTCAGAGCAGTGTAGAAGTTGCCTTGACACCTCTCTTTCACAATGGAAATGAAACTGTGTTACTCCATTTGAATTTCCTTATGATTTAAATTCTTCATGGGAATGATGTGTATTATCTATACCCTGAAAAATTACGGAGCATAATTTCAGTCTTATAAAAAGGGTTCACATAAATACTGTTATATTTTTTCCCTACTTTATCTCTAATTTCTTCAAAGGTTAATGATAAAATAAGAGACAAAGCACATAGTGACCACGGCTCAAGTTGTCAGGTGGATTTCAGCTTTGTTTAAAGATATATGCCACTAAAATTCAGGGCAATGTAACTGAATGCTGTCCTCAACATTTCTTTAGACAATATGCAAATTTTGCTTATTGTCATCATTTGGCTTCAAAATACAAAATAGCAAAGAAATACATATGGACCAATGTGAAAACATTGTTGTCCCAAGTGGAAAAAAATCTCATTTGCATTCAGATTCTGTTTCTGGTGTCTCTTCTTTTGTTTCCAAAGTGACAAATGGTCTTTCCCCCTCCCCATCCCTTTCAGAATCTCATTAAAAGGTGCAGAAATGAGGCTTGAATGGCCCCGTGACCTTATTTCCTTTGAGGGTCACATGCAGAACACAATTCAATCTGGCATGCCGGCATATTTTATCAGGGTTTTTTTTCATCAGGAGGGGGTAGAGCAGGACAGAGTAACCCAAAACACTGATGATACAATGCACATAGTGATACGCATGCCATTACTCCCAGCAGTGTATTCCAGTGTCTCACAGATTGCTGTATAATGCGATTTTCTCTCAATGAAAGGGAATTTGAACAATAAATGGTTCTATCGTGGGTGAGAGATCCACATATTGCATTTTGAGAAATGAGGTTTCTCACTGATTTAGCATTCTCATTTGCTACACAGACTTTTCCCATCTAATAACAAGAGACTGGCGTGTTTGTTCCTAGTTTATTTTACTCCTACTTTAATGTAAAAAAGCATGAGCAATAACAGCATGGCATTTAAATGATTATATGCTAAGCATGTCTGAGAAACACTCATGGCTTATACAAGTCAAGGAAATTTCTACTGAGATGCAGAGAATTTCATGGCTAGAAAAAAAATGGACAGCAGCCAATATTAACATTATGCATAAGGATCCCTAGTATATCTGTCACGGGAGCAAAAATATAAACAGAAATAGAGGTGTTTCAAAATTTACTACCCATGTCTGACAAATCCTCATTTGAATTTTTGGGGGGAATTTTTGGTGACACGTACATATTATTAAGTCCTGAAATAATGTATTTGTGTAATTATGCCTAAAATATTTCAGCAATTCCATTGTGAGCTCCTTCAGAGAAATAATATAACAGCTGGTGCCTCTTACGTCAATGAAATGCTGACGTGACAAACTGTCATAGTACGTTACTGCTGCAGAGTGAAGAATGTAACAGATTATGTGATATTGGCTTGATTGTCAGCAGCTTCCCTACAGAAACTTGTGCCTTGTCTTCTCCCACAAGCCGTGTCCTTCCCTTGTGTGTTTGCCGTTGAGGAAAAATGCATGTTGCTTGAAGAGCTACTGCAGTATGCACTGGCCAAGAAAATGACTTTAATGTCTCAGGGTACACAATTTCTAGTAATAAAAAAAGTATTTTACCATGGTTAGAAGTCAGCAATATCTGTTGAAAAGCAGGTACTAAAGCTATGGCAGCACTTTGTTGATACACGCTGTCAGCATTTAACTTGGTATGAAATACCAGTTTGTCTGTTTGAGTTTCATTACCATCAAGCATCCACTACAATAATCCAAAGGTGGCTTTGCCTCAATCAAATGCCCTCTGGAATTGAGCCCTTTGGGTGGGAGAAATGAACATGTCACCTCTTCCATTTAAGAAGCCACATGCATGATCCATTCTGGACTCCAACCACCCATCACTATTTGCAATTACAGCATCACCAAGTCAGAGACAAGTCTGTGTATGGAACAGGAAATCCTTGGGTTTATTCTAGATTGAAGTACAGAGACAAAACCACAGGGAAGAAATGAGTTGAAAGTTTCTCAGAGAGTGTATGTGTGTGTTTGCGTGAGAGCACACAGATGTGAGTATGGGTATTTAGAGGTGTGCTGTGTCTGTACCATTGCTTACATGTAACTGAATTCATATTACTTCAAGTTGCCTAAAAACTTGTAAGCTGCTGGGATGGGTATAGCAGGCAGTCCGTGGGAAGCAGCAAGGGGCATGCAAACAGTCAGTTCTGTGCTAGTTCTATGTGGATCATTTGGAAACAAATTCAGCTAGTTCTTTTTACAGAACTTACATCCAAATCTATTTGCAGAGGCAGCATGAGAAGAATTGCTGCAATTGCTGCAAGTCACAAACCATTAGGAAGACCAGACACACAAGCTAGGTTATCCAAATACTTGACCATGGGAAGACCTTTGATGTAATCATTTTGGATATTGGGTAGTCCTGTGTGGAGCCAGGGCCTGGACTTGGAGACTCTTCTGGGTCCCTTCCACCTTGGGATATTTTATGATTCTCTGATTCTGCAATATATTTATCATTTGTAAGGTGCATATTCTCGGCTTAACCTTGGCTGAGGTATCTTAAATATCCATGAAAGTCAGCACTGTGCAGTTTAGAAAAAGAAAGCATTCGCAGAGTGAATGTGTTTTTGTGCGTTTGTGTATGTATCTGATCCCACCAAGCCAGAGGACAGGGGCTGCGAAAGAAAAAAAGCTATCTGCTTGGGACCATGACACATGTATTTCATGGGTGATTCCCCTCTACTCTGCAACTGGAAAGGCTCAGAGAGTGATTTCTTTTCCCAAGAGAGATTTATCTCTGCATGGTATGGCTGGAGACATTTTTAGAAGTGTGTTCATTAATGCGTTGCTCTACAAAAGCCGCAGCGGCCATTTGGCATCTCTAACTAGTCTAGAAACTGCTAGCAGTTGTCCTTTGTAATAGGTCACCAGCATTACGCATTCAACAGGATAATACAGGAAAAAAAAAAAAAAGATACTACCTGTCATAAAACAATCAAAATACTGCTACATATAGCTATTGCTTCTAACTTTTTAAACTTTAAAAATAGCTGCACGTTGCTTACCTTCTACTTCAGGGAAGCATGTGTAAACGCTTTGTACCTCACAGAAGCAATCCAGTGACATTTCCAAGCTTGTACATGACTTTCAAGGGGAGCTGAGTGAGGTCACCAGTGTTAACGAAAAGCTGTCAGTCAGAGTTGTAAGGAAGTTCTTAGGACCTTGGCTTTCTCACACCTCCTACAGCAGCTGGCTTTGGTCTGTGTCATCCATTCATGTTTTTTTTGTCACAGAATCTAAGGTTGATTTGGATAGCATCACCTTGTCGAACACTCCCTGCCATGGGCAGGGACATCTCAGGTTTTGACTCTACACCTCATCACCGAAGGTGTTGTCATTTTCAGCCTCATATTGATTCAATAGGTCCTGACAAACTTGCATACGGTATTCTTTCTGTTCCTGTGTGAGCACTCATGGGGCCCACCTGGCACAAACTTTGCGATAATCCAACATTGTCACCATTGTTTCCAATGCACAGAAGTGGATATTCTGCTCTGTACACAGTTCCCTGGTACTAATCCACTAATTCACACAGATGAACTGAGCTTTTTATTTCATGCTGTGACAGCCATGCGTGGCTATCCATACCATGACTTGTCTTTTGTGTTGCTGTCACCATGGCTGAAATGCACCACTCACTGCCTCACTGTGCTCACATCCACTGGTTGGTCTCATAACATTAGTGTGTGTGAATAAAATATACTTTTTCAGCATTATCAGTACCACAAAAGGTGGATTAATGCTTTGTTCTGAGCACATCATTGTGGGGTTTTTTTCCTTTCTCTTTTTTCTTAATTTAAAATAGAAAAAGTCTGAAAGGACGTTCTCAGTCTAATCAATTGCAAAGAAATAGATATAATTACCGTAATCGTCACTATTATTATTATTATTACTCTATTACTACTATCACAATTATCTGTCAAAACATCCAATAGCTCAGTTGTAGAAGGTCCCAAGAGACACACTGGAAAGAAAAATCCAATTCCCAATTATCCTGTTTGAGCTAAAATACTTCCATTGTTAGCAGGCCTGTTCTGCAACATTGTCGAGACTGGATCATGGTGAGAGATGCTGCTGGAGAAATGCTGGAGCAGTCTTTGCTATGGAAAAAGTGAAACTGGCGGATGCAGAATTGCCAAACCAAATGGATGTAAACCAAATGCACACGAGTATATCTAAAGGATACAGGTTGCTGCCTGATGCTGAGACAAATTACTAGGGACCAACATCCTGCTCCTCTCTCAGGTATCCAAAATCTATGCTCACAGGATGTGCATTTTATAACAGTTGTAGCACTTAGAGAAAAGGGCATGGTTTCTTAGGTCTACTTTTTATATTTCTTTATTAAAGATCTGGGGACACAGCTCTGATGTCACATGCTGTTTTCCCCTGCTTCCAACACTGTTTTGTAATTGTCTTTTTCTTCTTGTGGTAAGAAATGTCTGATGCAGTGCTGCAGTCATTTCTGTGGAATTCAGAGGTTTTAAGTGGATTTTCCTTCAGATGCCATCAATATGTGTCTCCTAATCTTTATTCTTGATGTGCAAATGATTTGTGGCTTTGCTTTCTGTCTAACTGGGGTCTTCATAGGAAGTGACCTTACTGACACTAATGGAAAAAATCCACCGTAATCCCAACGATTATTTAAAAACCAAGCCTGAACTATCCTCATTACAGTTACTGAGTTACTCCTCTCAGCCAGACTGAGGTATACCAGCTCTGCATGTAATACTATAGAACTGTTCCTTGAAAGTCTATAGTAATACTATAGACACACTTCTTGAATTGCCAGAATTCTTCCAGCATGATCAATTAGTATTAAAGGATTAAAGGATTAAACTGATTTTCCTGCTCATCTCAGCATGCAGAGGGCCAGCCTCGCTCCAAGGCTGAGCTTTGACTCCCGAGTCCCACCTGGGACCCAGCAGGAGAGATGCTGACAGCCTGGGGGCAAGGGAGGGGCTGCTGGGATGCAGGGCTGGGGCACTTGCCATCCTGGGGGGTGCTGACAGCCCTGTGGGTCAGCTGGATTTGGCTCCTTATTGCTCCTTGTTCTTGGTTTTGGGCTTGCTGACATTTTGGCAGAGGCCAGGCCTAAACACCACCAGAGCGAGCACATCACAGTTCTGCCTCAATTGCTTTGGCGAACTGTGCAGATTTTCTACTGCCAGATTAGAACCACCCCCAGTGCTGTGCCACTACTCTTTCCATTACTGCCCCTCAGCCGCCCTCCTGACTGGTCATTCTTGGTGCCTTCAAGGGACAGGAGATGAGATGGACTCCACTGCCAAATTCCACTGTTAAACTAAAGCTAAGATCATGACAATTACTGAGTAATTTCACTATGTCCCTATGTTAGTCTCTGTGCATTCACAGCTGATGAGTACTAATTTTGCTTGGCAGCAGTACTACAGATGTGCTCCTTGAAGTTATTGAGATCTTCAAACATTACTTGATTTCTGATTGTTCAAGAAGGATTGAATTTATTTTCCTACTAATCTGAGTTAAGGAGTGGTCTTCCAGGAATGAAATTAAGCCAGATTTTTAGCATAGGCTCTAAGTGAGACATACACAGTCTCTCTTGCATACCTCCCACTGGCTTACACAGTTACCAAATCAAGTCTCAGTAAAGTAAAACTATGATGTGTCAATACTGATCATGCTTTCAATCTTGGCCCAGGCAGCGTTGTGAGGTGGAAATGACTGATCTCTTCTTAAGAAATGCTCCAGCTCCCTACAGGAGATGCTCTGACAAGGTTCATTGTTTGTGTCCTACTTCCATTTTATGTTACTGACTCAGTACAAGGCTCTGTAGAAGCACAGAGTGATTTTCCTTTTCAGCATTCTAAACAGATTAGTTTGACACACCTATGACTTCTCATTCACTTATTGACAAGAACGAAGGCAGAAGTGGTCTGGTTATCACTGATTGTGTGCAACACAGAGAAATGTTTGCTCCACCAGTGTTTTGAGTTTCCTGGCATTATACTTCCTTTGCTGGTGGTCTAGCTGGAAAAAGAATGACACAGAAGTATGCTGTAGCCCTGCTGCCATACTCCTGTTTTCAAAATCTAGAGTCCTCTACTGATGGACCACCTGTACTACAGTTTTATCAGAGTACTTAACAATTAAACTTAATTAATCTTAATATGGGAACAATACATTCCTTAATTTCATGGCTTTTAATTGTGAGTTTTGTTATCAATAAAAGCCATTCTTTTAACTCTTGCTCTGGGTTTCCAAATGCATATTTCATTTACAACAATACTAATGTGTCTGTTGTAAATGTCAACTCAACTCCTGCCAAGTCTAGAAACAGGACTTCCAAAACATTTGTAAGTCTGCGTCTTTTCTCACTGTGTTGCTATCTATAACAGAACAATTGAAGAGTTTTTGCTGCTAATGAACTCTATGAAGTCTTCATTCATTTTGTATATCCTTGGAATAAACTGATGAAGTATGGGGTGGATGAGCAGACAGTGATGTGGCCCTGAAAACTGACAGCTGAGCTCAGGGGTGGTGATCAGCGGTATGGAGCTAGTAATTAGCAGGTTATGCCAGGGCTCCATGTTGGGTCCGAGATTGTTCAGTACTATTCAGTGATGCAATATCACGCATCCAGACCCTATTCTTTTTTTCTTTTTTTTTTTCTTTTTCTTTTTTTTGCAGTTGTTCTGTGTAGTGAGTAATATTTGTACTTCAGCATCACAGCCGAAAAGTAATATATGCATTATAGATAATTCAAAAGATACTGAACTAACCTCCCAACCCTAGATCTGGTAAAAGACTTCAGCAAGAATGAACCTAATGAGGTTCAGCAAGGCCAGCTGCAGGGGGCAGCTAAGTCAGGGCAATCCCAGATAAGTGTACAGACTGGGAGAAGAATTCAGTGAGAGCAGCCCTGCTGAGAAGGACTTGGGAGTACTGGAGGATGAAAAGCTGGACATGAGCCAGCAGTGTGCGCTTGCAGCCTGGGAAGCCAGCTGCATCCTGGGCTGCATCAACAGAGGGGTGGCAGCAGGGAGATGAGGGCATTGTCCCCCTCTGCTTTGCCGTCATGAGGCCCCATCTGGAGTAGTGCGTCCAAGTGTGGGGCCCCCAGCACAAGGAGGATGTGGAGCTGCTGGATTGGGTTCAGAAGAGGACTATGAAGATGACCAGAGGGCTGGAGCACCTCACCTATGAAGAATGGCTGAGGGAGCTGGGCTTGTTCAGACTGGAGAAAGAGAGGGTTCCGGGGAGACCTCATTGAGGCCTTCCAGTACCTGAAGAGATCTTATAAACAGGAGAGGAACCAACTTTTTATGTGGGCAGGTAGCGATAAGACAAAACTGTATGGCTTTAAAATAAAATAAGGGAGATTTAAATTAGATGTTAGGAAGAAATTCCTTACTCATAGGGTGATGAGGTGCTGGCTCAGGCTGCCCAGAGAGCTGTGGGTGCCCCATCCCTGGAAGTGTTCAGGGCCAGGTTGGATGGGACCCTGGGCAGCCTGAGCTGGCGAGTGGCAACTAGCCTGCAGCAGGGTGTTGAAACTGCGTGGGCTTTAAGGTCCCTTCCAACCTAAGCCAATCTGTTTCTGTGATTTGATATGATACTATAGCAATCCAGCAGATATCATCTAGATAATTAACACTCAGTCTTCTTGAACTGAGAAAATCTCTTAAAACTGCAATTGAGCAATAGTAAAGAAAATCTTTGCTTTAATCTTCATGATGTATATTATAAATTTCTAAAATAAACATCTATTTCTCATTCAGTAAACCCAAAAAGGTTTAATTTTAAAACCTTTAAGAGCACTTGGAGCTTTCTTACTGTTCAGATTGCTCCTTTCAGAGTTGCTTTGTTTGTTTGCTTATATCACAACTTGAAATGAAATAATGGAATACTCAAATACTGCATTTACATGGACTGTGCTATTGCAACTTAGTTAAACCTAGTTGTATACTTACTCTTTTGACAGATCAGTCTGCTTAGTAGGAGTTCTTAAGTTAGCCATCCCATTGTTACCTGTCCAAAATTCACAGCTTCTTGAATCTTAACAATTCTTGGTCACTGTCTGCTTCCCAATCAAAAGGTCAGTGGTACAACCTGAAAATATGTTTTTATTGTTGGTATCATGTGTCCGTGATGCATCGCTTTTTCATAATGCTCTTATGCTGTGTTCTGGAGATACTAATCTTCTGCGTGGTGTGCCATTCTTTTCACTGAACACTGATCATTTCTGTGAAGTTGGAAGCCAGGTAACACTGAATTCAACTGATGCTCCATGCTCCAGGTCTCTGAGAAGACTACTGTATCAGAACTGCCCTCAAAGGCAACCCTTTCAGTTTCCACAACTGCCCCTGGTAATCTTTGCCCTTATTCTATCACTTAATTTTGCACATGGCAGTCCAATTATTTTAGTAATCTAATTTGCTATCCTTATTGGTTGCAGTCATTCTGTTTATTTCCCTTCTGGTGTTTCTAGGGGTGTGTTCCTTTGCTGGGATGTCTACCTCCTCAGGGACTTCAAAGTGCCGTTGTAGAAAATATTATGTTAATTCTATTTTTGTAGTTCTGTTAATTCAACTCTGTACTTTCCCCAGTGTTCACTGCCACAGCAGTTTCCTTGTTGGCTGTTTCCTGTTATTCGGTTACTGCCCTCTGCATTTGCAAGGGTATGGGAAAGATTTGTCAACAGAAGCCATACACTGTGTATTTGTACTTGCATTATTCTTCCTTCCAGACATCCTAAACAAAACTGCCATGCAGACTGTCCTGTTCACTGTCCATCAGTCTCCACTGAATGACACCAAGGGATTATCTGTGAGTTACACACGTGGGAACAGATTATCTTCAGTTTTTGTTTTAAGAGGATAACAAATCTCGATAAGAGGATGGGAAGAAATTAATAATGAATGCTTTTGTCTGACACTGATTTTTCAAGAATGCTTCATAATTTTTTGGTTCCATTCAAACGTGTCAGGTCTGACTACTTTTTCCTTACTCTCTGTGACATCCTCTTATAGATAACCCCGTTATCTGGCCTTTATCTGACAATTCCATGCCAGTGTTCTGGTGTGGCTATGTACAAAATGACATAAGGAGACTCTAGGTGAGACAGAATTAAAAAAACAGCTTCCTGAGGAGCCAGATGTTTCTTCTTTTGCTCACTTTCTCATTACTTAAAATCTCTTTTGTAAAAGGGAAATTAGGTCTTTTTTAACTTTCTGCGCTTTCTGGGACATATAGAATGAGAAGGATTTGCTCCACTGAGCTGAATAGGACTCAGCATCCTGATCCTATTGCTTCTCAAGGATTCTTATAGCCTCCTGTTGGCATCAAGCTCCAGCTATCCCATCACTTGCTGCATTATTGAAGTCCTGTCTCCATTCCTTAGGAATGATTTGCTCTTGCAGGAGAACAAGGTGACATGTATAAGGGAATCATTACTAGGGCCCAGGAAGTTTTCGCTGTTGCGTATCTCCTTCTGCTGTTTCCGTCTGCTGTTCATTCTCACTAGACTTCAGGCAGACATCCATATCTAATACCAGTCAGTCAGACACTTCTCAGTGTTCGTTGTGTCTGTTAAAAGATCCATTGGTTTCTTGTTCAGGAGAAAGACATATCACTTACAGGGTGCCAAGGAATTTGTCGCTCCTCATTAATTCCTCTCCTTGCGTAGTTTGTAGAAAGGCTCACAGAAAAACAATTCTTTTTCCTTGAAATTAAGGTGAGCTAGTGGTATGCTGCAAGAACTTGGCCCGATGAAAAGAAACACTGAAGAGCAATAAAATGATGCTGTCTAGCAAACACAGATTGATCAAGAAAAGAGAAGAACGTTTGCAATTATGTCTGACTGCATTGTGCTGGGCAGTCTACATTCAAACTCTGTTCAGCCAATGCTGTGCTGTTCAGCCCCCTGTGCACTTGGCCTGATAATAACCACAAGATTTCAGAGAAAGACAATGCTGACTTTATTTCATTAATGAAAATGAAACTCCTGGATAATTGCATGTGTTCAGTTCTTAAATGCTTCATTTTTCTTCCTGACTTCACAATGGATATGAATGTGCCTTCTTCACATCATCATTTTATCCCATGATTTAAGCTGCAGGTTGGATTTCTTCCTTTCCCTTTCCCTTTCCCTTTCCCTTTCCCTTTCCCTTTCCCTTTCCCTTTCCCTTTCCCTTTCCCTTTCCTTCCCTTCCCTTCCCTT
>NC_034438.1:64978053-64980914 GCF_002078875.1 Numida meleagris
TTTTGTGTGTGTGTGTGTGTACATATATAAAAAAGGGTACAAAAGGATAATCTCTCAGCAGAGGTCCTAAAGCTGAGCCAGAGGACAAGCAAAAGTGAGGGAACTGTAGTTCTGAAACCCAAAGTTGGCATGAAAGTAGACATCTGTTCCGAGAGAACAGAAAAGGGAGCACAAGTGAAGTAAGAGACACATGTAAACCATGCCCTCCTTTCTTTATTCTGTCTGCTTAATAGAAGACAGTAAGAAATACTGCATTGGTCTAGAAGTTATGAAGATGTACCCAAAGCACCAGGCTACTAAGCCTCAGAAGTTTTCTGTTATGCTATGTTTTTATCAACAATTCTAGGGTCATAAGTTATTTTGTAACCGTTTTTTGTTCTTGCAAGTCTATCGATGTTGGTAGAAAAATGAGTGAAATACTCTCTACATTCACTTGCTGTATTGTGTTAATAGAGACCAAATATTTGGGATTTGTTTTGTACCTAGAAAGTAGTTTCTTGGGAAGAAAAAGAAATAGGTTAAGGAAAATTCTGGCAGACCTTCAACAGTCAAATCAGGAGTTAAAAAAAGGTATTTAAAATAAACCATCCAAATCAGTTTCCAAACATGCTTCCCTTCTCCCTGCTCCCCGTGATTTTCGAAGGGCTGGAATTAACCAGCAGCACCGACTCAATCCTACAAGCACTCCTGGAGACGGTTCTACTCTCAGACAGGTTTTTCACTGCCATCTGCTGTCCTTCAGAGGTGCTTTCACTTTGACGATGGCGGTGCCAGTCTTCACTGGACACTGTGAAACAACTTTAAACAATCACCACTCACCACCCATCTCTCACAATTCTTTCACATCCCACACACATGCAGAGTGAAGCTTTGGGAAAAAAAACCCTTCATCTCCTCCTCTCCTTCCCCCTTGACCTCTTTAAGTCTCCTTTCTCATACGTGAATATTTAAGATGCTCCTAGCTGCACTCGCACTCTGGTAATCTAATCTAGCAGAAAGCAAAGCAACAGACATTAAATATGGAGTTAAATGCTAAATAGGATTAATATTGCAATAAGAAGAAGGACAGTGTGACGCAGAAAGTAGGTAAAAAATGAGTAGATCACTTCAGGAACAGTGCAACCCACTTTAGTGAACCTGCTTTAGCAGGTGGTTGGGCTGGGTATCTCCAGAGGTTCCTTTCAACACCTACAGTTCTGTGTCTCTGATTCATATAGTTGCAGTACTATCTAAGTGTATCTTCAGCTGTGCAAACTGTGGTTACATGCTGAGTGGAAGACAGAGCTGTCAAAACACGCTTCAAAGTGAAACACATGATTTAATCTGTGATGCCAGCCATGCAGAACTGTGTGGACTGAAAGCATAAACAGGAAAAAAATTAAGGGCTACTGGGCTCCAAAAGCCAGGTAGGATGATCGCAATGCTGTCCTGGGATCTGGAGGTCAAGGTGGACTTGAGACAGTGTTGCTTTGTAACCTGAGTCAGGTATTGTCTTGGAGGCACTTCCACAGGCTCAGGGAGACTTCAGGCAAAAGGATTCGGCTACTTCTGTCTCACCATCTTGACTGTAAAATGGGAAAAATAATCGTTCTTGCTTCAAAAACATGCAAAAGTAGCTAATGTTTGAAGTGGAAATTAATTACCTGTTCAAATACATTTGGTACGACCATCTGATTTCCCAACTCTGTTTAACTTCATAGCATCCACTCTCAAAACTATGACATCATGTGAAAACTACCTTTCTTGTTGTAACCTGCCTGTATGATCTTTCTGGTGCACTGTTGGCATCTAGGGCTTGTCTCTGCTTTTTGGGTAGATTAAGACAAGAAACAGCACCTGCTATAGACTTTCCTTGGTTTCACTATTATTGAGAGGTCAGCCCAGGAAATCATATTCTTAGAGTTTCAGAAGGTGACAGCCTTAAGGATAATAGTAGACAAATGAGGGAGGAGAAATTAATGATCTGGGTACAGTCCCTTGAAGGAAGAATGAAGGAGCAAATCCATGTGCAGAGCTGTCTAGGGTCTGATATGACCATGTAGTGTCTAACAGTTACCTAAGTGCTAAATTTTGGAAATGTGATGGCTCTGAGTCTTGCAGAATTAATTGTTTCCACTTTATCTCCTATCATTGACATTTGTCTCAGGCCTGCCAAGGTTTTTTCCTATTGGTCTCTGCCTAGGGGATGTTAATTGAGTTTGTGGAAGTTTGTGTTTTCACTACAGACCACACATTTGTTATGTGGTGGCCAGAGAATGATCTTTGAGCCCTTCTGAAAGAAATACATATTTCATGGTTTGTGCATTTGACGTAGATGAGGCTTGGGGATCCAGGGAGTAGCTGTTTTCTGTTGCTATTTTCCTAGGATTTCAATGGAAACAGATGGCTCTATGTGCAATTGAAAGCAGAGATCTCTGTGAAAAGTCAGGGCCTAACGAGGAGACACATCCACACGGCCTAAGCACTAGGCTGGCTGCCGTCTCCTGGGATTTCTGTTGTGACTTCAGAACTGTTTCTAGCCTGAACTTGTTTGGAATTTTGGTATATAATAGTACATGTGGCAATAGAGATTCCTGAGCTCTGGCATTAGGGATACAACTGACTTCTTCTTGTGATTGTGACATTTTCTTCATAATGTTTCTGTTGACATAAAACATGGGAGTCCAAACTTTTTGTTTGTCTGGGCCACATCAAGTGGAGAGGAATAATACTGCTAAGTAAGGCATATAAGTAACAAAATGTACTCTATTTATTTATTTATTTTATTAAAACATAAATCTAGCTTTCCAGCCAAGAAATCTATTCCCCTTCCCTTCCCTTCCCTTCCCTTCCCTTCCCTTCCCTTCCCTTCCCTTCCCTTC
>NC_034438.1:64980959-65085656 GCF_002078875.1 Numida meleagris
TTCCCTTCCCTTCCCTTCCCACCCCTCCCCTCTGCTCCCCTCCCCTTCCTTTTCTTTAAAAAAAAAAGATCTGAAAGAGTTTTCTCAGGCTAGTTAATTGCAAAGAAAGAGGTATAAGCATCATGATTGTTATTATTATTATTACACCAGCTGCATTACTATCATAATTTTCTGTCAAAACATCCAACAGCTCAGTTGTAGAAGGTCTCAAGGGACACACTGGAAAGAAAAATCCAATTCCCAATTATCCTGTTTGAGCTAAAATACTTCCATTGTTAGCAGGCCTGTTCTACATCATTGTCGAGACTGGATCATGGTGAGAGATGCTGCTGGAGAAATGCTGGAGCAATCTTTGCCATGGAAAAAGTGAAACTGGCAGATGCGAAGTGGCCAAACCAAACAAATGCAGACCAAATGCACACGAGTATATCTGAAGGATACAGGTTGCTGTCTAATGCTGAGGTAAATTACTAGGAACCAACACCCTGCTCCTCTCTCAGGTATCCAAGCTCTGTGCTCACAGGTTATGCATTTCGTAACAATTTACAGCACTTAGAGAAAAGGACATGGTTTCTAAAGTCTCCTTGTTTTTGAAAGTAGTTTTTTTTTGAAAACTTCCGTTTTCAAAGTCCAGAGTCCTCTGCTGGTGAGTCACCCTTACTGCAGTTTGATCAGAGTTCAAGGGAGGGTTTTATCTTTACTGGTATTTCAATATTGCATTATATTATATAATATATATATATATAATATATTATATTATTATAATTACTATCATATGTATATAATATAGTATATATATGTTATATTATGTTGCATTATAATACAGTATGTGTTAGCAATATATTCATTAACACTCACTTCTCTGAATCAATTATCCTCCCTATATAAAACACTGCCTCTATGCCTTTCACAACTTACTGAAACTTTTAAAATTGATTTGATTTTTCCATCAAGCACTGATATTAGGATTTACACCAACAAAGTTGAACCTTACAGAGATGAACAGAAAGTAGGAGAAAATGTCTCTGTTTTGGCATTCATGAATCTGTACTGACGTACACATGCAGATATGTGCCATTTGTCCTATTACTTGATGCATTCAGTATACTTCTTCCTTCAATTTCTTGTCTATACAAATGCATTAGTAAAAGCATTGCATACAGTCACGCTCTCAGAAGCAATTCAGTTTTATAGTGGTCACATGTCCAGACAAGATTGTTAGAAGATGTTATGGAAAGGATAGTGATAACCCAGGTCAAACTCTACAAGAGTGGTAAGAGCTCCCGGGAAACTGATAATGGCTTTTTTTGTCTGCTTGCAGGATCAGCATTCAGATACTGGGGTTTTGCCACCTAATTTGTGAGAGTTTCTTTGAGTATTCTTGCATGTAAGTATACTATTCTGTAGAAACAGTGTTTTCAGAAAGAAACTTCTGAGAAAATAAAACTTCAATTCAATATATTGTTTTAGGTGTGTTGTATGTTGTGCTACCATGTATTATAAGTCTCATTTTTTAATAACAAACTAAGTTGCAATATTTTGACTGACACATTCATAATTTACTAGAAAATTTGTTTTCTACTGCTTTTATAATACTGTGTCTGTATCTTGAAATGCAAACAGATTTTATTGTTGAGATGGAATTTTCAAGAGTGTGGAAGTTCCTCCACTTAATGAGGTGTAACTGACAAAGGGCTCGGCCCAGGGATATGTAAAAGTGATGAGATACACCCTTATTTTCTGCCCTTTAAATTTTCAAATTTGTAGGAAAATTGTTTCAGTGAAAAGCAGAGGTGGTGTGATAGTAAGTGAGGCCTTTAATGTCTTATGTATCTTTGATTCCATGTGTAAAGGACATGCAGAACTGGCAAGCAGCTAAGCATCTTACGTCTATTGAAGACAGGAAACGACAGTGAGAGCTGCAGAGTCATTCTGGGTTTATGTCACTATGATTAAAAGTCAGTTTTATGTCAGGAAGAGTATTTCACAGGTCACAGCCTATCCTGGTAGTTACTATACTCTATTCTTTACTTCTCCTCAGAGTCCACAGTTCTTCTGGCCACTGTCTACCTTTTGGAAAATGTTTCTTGTAATTTCCCTTGGGGCTATTGTCACTGAATTCTGAATTATAGATGTGCCATTGTTCGTTAAGGAGAGTGGATACTGGTTAGAATTACAGCTGCTATTTGCTGATTGAGCTGTGGGTCTGTGCTGGGTGCAGTGGTTCCTGTGCTGGGTCATGGGCAGCAGCCTCCAGAGGCCAACCTGCAGCCATGTGAGGGAGGACCTGTGAGGAGCAACATGGGTAACCCATTGCTTGTTCACCAAGCTCCGTAGCAGACTACTTTCTCCACTCCCTCCCTTCCTTCATTCCTTTCTCCCTCCCTTCCTTCCTTCCTTCCTCCCTCCCTTCCTTTCTACCTTCCTTCCACCCTTTCTTCCTTCCTTTCTTCCTTCCTCCCTCCCTTCCTTCCTCCTTTCCCTTCTTTCTTTTTCTTTCCTTCCTTCCTCCCTTCCATTCTTTCTTTTTCTTTTCTTTTTCCTTCCTTCTTTCCTTCTCCCTCCTTCTTTCTTCTTTAATGAATTTTAAAAGAAAGGTAGATGAACATATACGCAATCCTTTCTATGGTCCAGAAAAAAACTGTGTACATAAATTTCATATAGATAACTTAAGGCTCTGATAGAAATTGATTAAATGTCTAACATGTGCATTCATGCTTAAAGGCAGAAATCCAGACAGCTTGGCCACAGTGGCCCTGATATTATATCTTTCACAGGACCTGTGGAACAATCCCACCCTCACATGCCTCTCTCTTGCACCTTCTCCAGCTGGATCTCAGACCGATTAGCATAGTTGGACATGCAAAGAAATCATAGCTAGGATGAAGACAAGCTGAAAGATAATTGAGAATGAAGATGCAATCTAACATCAAAACATGCTGGCACACTGTGGCTTCACCGGCTATGAATTTGGCCTGAAAAGAAGGCAGTTAAGGGAAAAACAATGAGAAATGTTATTGTGTTGGCAAATCTGATATCAGGCAAAAAAGGTCTGAAAATAGCTCAGCTGACAGCCAGGGAGGAGAAGGTACAAAGAAAGGGCAAGACAGAAACTTCAAAGGTAGGGGAGAAATATGAAAAGAAGTTGAAAGTAACATAAGGAAGAGAAAGTGGATTAAATCCTGAGAAAATAAATTCAGGTTGATATTGAGGGAAAAAAAATTCTACTGAGCTTCAATTCTGTTATTGTCTATAAAACCATTTAGGATTAAAAATAATCCTGCAGCATCCAGCACTTGTCTCTGCATCCCACAGAATGTGACAGAGGATGGCACTCTCCAATGCAGAGAGATGCTCCTCTTTCTGGAAGAGTCTGTATGCCTGTGCAGGTGGGTGTGTACGTATCTGCAAAGCTCAGTCTCAGTCAGATACTGCAGTGGTGAAGCCGCCAGGTGTGGGCAAGTATGACCTACCAAGGAGAGGACTGAGTAATTCATTGCGTTCCCGCATCCCTAATTCTTCTCATATTCAACAGCTGCTGACAGCACCAGTTCTTCAGCATTCAAGTCTGGCCTTTTTATGTATGAGAGAAGCAAATATCACGGCCATTTTGCTACTGCAGATGTGCTGTGGATTTGTGACAGTGTAGTTTTGGAGAACTTTCACAAGAGGGTGCAGAGAGCTAATATTTCTGCTGGTAGTTTCAACAACTGGCATGTTGTACTGCAGTAACAATTGTGGCAGCATGCTTTGTTGTAGATGTCTGATAATTACTCTCCCAGAAAACAACATTTTGAATGCAGCTATGTGACAAAGGTTTCTTCACCATCTGGCTGTGTCTCTGATTCTCTCTGGGGAGTGATTTAAAAGATACAGACAAATGCACAAGGTGTGTCTGTGAACAGAAATCATCCCAGGCTTACTCACGGGGGAAATGCTGTGCCCATTTTCTGGCTGTGTCTCTCAGGTGCTTTGGTGTAGGAGAAAGGTGTTGGGTAACGTGCAAGTAAAAGAAATGGATTGCTACCTACAGAGGAAGGGCTTTCTAAACATTGTCCTCTATTCACAAATAAAATTCACCCACTTCCTTCTGTGTTTTCAGGAATACAGAAATGATTGCGTTTACCACAGGCAATACCTGAAGGTCAGACCTTCTTCCACAGGACCCTTCATTCTGCTTTGCCAGCTAGGGAGCTGCTAGATGTACTGCTTTCCACGTCTGTGTTCCCTTGAATGGTTTAAAAATCAGCAGTAACACACACGAGTGCTGTGAGCTTCCGAGCTGTGAGCCCATAGGATGCTGTGGGATGCTGACAAAAAGTGCTGGGCAAGGAGACCCTTATGTGAAGCTAAACTCAATTCTGACACTTTGAGAATGTTTCCAGGTGCCATCCCAAATTGCATGTCAGGGATTTGGGAAGTATCTGGGTGGGAAGTACCACAAGTGCTCAACAGTGTCCCTCTGAGTCGAACTGCCTTTTTCTGAAGCTGCATAAGAAAAGCCTGTGTCCATAGCAGAGGGAGAAGAGACGATCATTTGGTTATTGTCTGGCTTCCCAAAGAATGATTTAGGGATATACGTTTTTTTATAATGAACTCCAGCCCTTCACCCACCATGCCACACTCATGGCAGTCACTTTCACAACCACCCACAGGAGAATTAGGTAGAGCAACTTCCTGACTGTTTCTTGTGCGTATGTTTTCTGTGAATTGAAACTAACAGTGCACATGCATTTAGAAATTAATTTTGTAGAGGCTGATTTCAAGGAAGGGCTTTGGTTTGACTGCACTGAGTGCCAGTAACAGCAGTCAGCTATGGTAATTAGTGCTAATTATCCTCACATCCATCACAGGCTGAGCAAGCAGAGTGCTTTCCTGCAGGCTGGAACACACAGGTACATATGTTGTACTCAGGTAGCCTGAGTAGCATCATCTGTGGAGATAAGACTCCTGTCCTGCAGAGGCATGGGGCACTGGGGAGAACTGGCAAGAGCCTGGACAGAGAGGCAGAGTAGTAAAATTAGTAGTAAAAGCTGCTTGGTAGGCAATGGTAATTCTGTGAGGCTTGAGGAGTCACCAAGAAAACACAGACCAAACTGTGAATCTAAAAATACTCTGCTCCTCAGGACACTTCTTCAGTTTCTTCCACCTCAGCCAAAACCAACATCTCTGCTCTAGAACAGCAGTCATAACAAGGGCATAAACTCAGAAAGCACTGGCATAACAGAGCAGCAGCATAAATCAAACCCTATTTCCAGGCTACAGGGTGTCACTGTTTCCATGCTCTTAATTCCTTCCCAAGTCACTTCCAACTTATGGTGGGTGCCTTTGCCAAAATATCGCTGCCTAAGTCACCGTCAGCTGCACAGCGGAAAAAGTGAGAGCTGGAATCGCTATAGGACATACTGCAGTTCTGATCTCCCAGATAAACTTCAAAGCTTTCTGGAAAAAACTAGGACTGAAGAGTTTTCCAGGAAAAATGCAAAGTTATCAGTCATCAACTTTGTATTGTGAGTAAGAGGGGAGAGGGGGAAATAGAAAAATTCTAACAGGAGCAACATGTATTTTTTTTATATTAAACTGTGAATATTATGTGATTGTGACAAATAAATATGAAAGAAAAAAACAGTACAAAATGCCTTATCCAGCAAAAATAGATCTTTTTATAAGATTTTCCCTATTAATAGTGTTAATACTAGTAAGATACACTTCAGGTCCATTATAGGGCCAATAATAACATCTCGGAGTGAACTGAGGAAACGGCTCCTGAACACGCATGCTTTTCTCCTGGTTGCACAGCAGAGGGAAGCACAAGGCCCAGTGCTGGGTTAACATGCCCTTCCCTGGTCCTTGAGAATGTACTGGGAAAACAGAAAAGAGATCAATTTATTAATGATAGAACATTCTTCCACCATGCTGTGTAGAGCCTATGAAAATGAGTGGCAAAATCAAATATTTGAAATTGAATATATGTGCAAAATTGCATTTCAAACTTGAGTAATTGACAGGATTTATAGCTGTAGCACTTTTTCATGGATGATATTTTAATCATGTTAGCATGATTGATCTGACACTGAAGAAGAATACCTTGTAATGGGTTTTAATTCTTGAATTATTTCTTAATTTATCCCAACACTGTTAAGATTTTCTTGTGTCTCCCTGCTGAAGAAATGTGTAATTACAAGTTGATCAGGATTCTTCTGTCCAGAGCCAATGCAGTCAGTATATATGAACTTAGCAAATAAGTTTAACTACTTACAGGTATCACCAACATGCTAGCCAACATCACTGGAAAGTTTTCAATTTCTCAGACTGAAATAAAAGTTCCTGTTTACACTATGCTCAAAGTAGAGAAATTACATAAAAGTTTTTAGGAAAATAAGTTTTGGTACTGAAGTGGAAGGTTCATCTTCATAGTATGGTGTATTAGCCATGACATAAGTTGAGGCCCTATTTCAAACACCTAGTGTGAAGTTAGTATACATAGTTCTGATAAATAAGAGCAATACTATGAAAAAATGACAAAAATGAGATTTTGTGATGCAGAACAATACTTTCATCTCCAAAAATATTCCCATCCAAGATCACCAACAGAAGTTAAAATATGAGTAAACACTTGTAAGCAGAAAATGCAATCAAATGGACTTTGCCCAGTGGAAATAATGAAACTAATTCTAACTAAGCTAGCCTTGATATACCTATGTACAGATCCACTCCACTTGATAGATTTGTGATCTTTAAAGAAAAAGACTGTGTTCAAAAATGTCTGTACAATATAATTCACAATCTCAAATTCTGATCACTATTTTAAAATAGAAAGTGTATTTAAACTGACTCTTTGTGGTGAAAATGCTTAATTTCAATGAGTCAAGAACGTCCATTGAAATGCAAAATCAGTTATCAAAATCAGTCCCCAAATTCCTAATTTTTTAACTCAAATCCATCCCTTATTAATCTGCTTTCTGGCCAATGACACTACTGCATGAGAGTTAGGCTTTATGATACTTCAGGTACTTTATTCAGGTGATATCTGCTACAGGGTGATGACTTGTTTCTTCCTTCTGCACAGCATTTACTGGACAGGTTATTCTGCAAATAGAAGAAAAATGATGGAAAGGAGTAGATGTGAATTATTCTGATGAATGAGGAAAAACACAATTAAGTCCACACTTCCACATATTTTAATGGTGCAAAAGCATGAAATAAGCAAGGAGCAGACAGTGCCCTCAGTACAACAGCAGCAGTGCTGAAGAGGGCACGCTGGGCCATCACCAGGGCAAACTCTATTGTGTGGTGTTATATCAGGATCTCAAAATATTATTTTCATTTATTATGAATTTGTCAATTTCTCAACAGAATTCTTCCATGGACACAGAAGTCCTCTGTTCCTGTGACTCCCCTACCATGTCCCTAGGCCTTCAGGCTGGGTGAGCGCACTGCTGAAGCTGTGGTAGGACCTTTACCATGTGACCTGCAGTGGTTGGTGTTGATCATTTCCCTCCAAGCACCCACTTTGTGTGACATTCCCCAGCAGTAATCTTGGACTCATCTAAATACAGTATTTATTAAAAATGAAAAATAAAGGGATGAGGTAAAAGCAAAACAGTTTGCATTCTTTATCTACTCCTACATCTGGTCAGAGTTAAGCTAGGAAGGTATGCTGAGATTAGCTGTAGCATATAAAAATACTTTGTATTTTAATATATTTTCCTTTGGCATCTCTTTGGTCTTTTTCCAAGCCTGCAAAGTGAGGCCAAAGCCAGACTTCATGTCACAGATAATATGAAGAAATGCTTGTGGATTGTTTTCTTACCTTCTGTTACTTTTATGCCTGGACACTGATAAATAGACATATTCACAAGTGGGCACACTCTTCTGTTCCTAAGAAGACATATGCTTCTGCAGAGCCTTTTATCTCTTTTTCTTCCCTTTCCTTCCCAGAAAAGAAAACAAAATAAAGAAAAATTAGAAAATCTAGATCCCAGGGCAGAAGTTAAAACAAGACAGATGTGTTTTTCATTTGTACATTTTCTCAGCTGACTCCTTGAGGATTTTTTGTTCTAATCTAACTATCTACATTGACTTGAAGACTTGCTAATTGCTTTGAACGAACCATATAATGGGAAACATTTAATACATAGGAATATTTATAAAACTTTGTTTTTAACTGGTATACATCCCAAGGTTACTTTCACATACTTAAGGAAATGTTACAGTCTCTGACAGTACAAGCACCCAGCAGAGAATTAACTTGTATTTTATGTTTGTGATATGATTTAGTTCATGTGCTCTTGATCCTGGCTATACTTGGGGTGTCTCACTCCACCAAGGAGGGATTTTAGAGCAGACTTACAAGGAAAATAGCAAGGGCTTTTTCCATTTTACTTAGTTACCCTGTGAAGATGGTGCTGAAAGGGGCAGGCGAAGGGTAGTCTGTTCTCATGGATAATATCATTTACTTATTTTTAAAACAGAATGCGTCCCTTCAGGCCTCCACTAGACGAATGTTGATCATATCTCTTGTTACATGGGATACCGCTTTCTTTTCCATCACAACTTTAAGTGGCCTTTGTGAAGCTCCTTTACTTTGTATTGCCTTTCTTCTGACCTCTCGTTCCAAAATATTCCTAGCCCTGCAAAAATAATAATAAAAATAAACCTAGCTGACATGTAAAAACAGTAAAGCTGTTCTTTCATCAGTGCTTTGGGTTCAGTAGAAGAGTGGTTTTCTGTGCTGTTAAAGAATGTACCTGTGAAAATCTCAGCCTAAAGAGTGTGATTCTGTTACAAATACAGGTTCTCTGCAAACCAGGAAATAAAAAATAAGAACACTGAGGAGACATTTATGGAAGTAGAAGACAGAGCTGAATCCCTCTGCTCAACTGAAGCCGGTAGGAAGAGCTGGAAAGGCCAACCATATTTTCTTGGGTATGTCACAAATATTAGGATTTTTAATTACACATGTGAAGAGGAGGAAAAAAAGAAAGATGAACGCTAATACCAGAGACAAAGTACAGAGGAAACATTCTTTATCAGGGCAGGTCTCAAAGATTTGATGAGTGAGTTATCTGTCTTAGCAAATTCTGAAAAGCTTCAAAGATTGAAGACTTCAGTCATGCTTCTTGAGAAAAACTGCCAAAATGCCACACAGCCCCAAAACAGCATTTTTAAAGCACATAGATAAGTACAATCTTGTTTTTCTGCTGTTCTGACTGATATATGCATTTTGGAGTCTCCTTTGGCATCTGCCAGTGGTGCTGATCCCATGGCATCTGTGTGCTTGCAGAGAAAGCTGGTGCAAAATTTGCAGCTCTTAGATCAGTAACACTCTGCCTATTAGTATGGATAGCAGCAGGGTCAGAGCCAACCTCACATTTACTGCTGGCCTTTCCCAAGCAGCTGTCAATATACTCTGTGTGAGCACGGATGCCCAGCGATCTGTACCCATACAAAATCTCTTTTGATTGCTCACTAACTTTTGCAGAACACTTCCCAGCGGTCCCATTAAATCCATCAGGTATGAAAGTCTTTGTGAAAACATGGGGAAAGCTGTGCCTTGGAGAGGCATCCAGAATCTATATAATCAGGTGTTGCTGCTGCTAAACTACACATATGCTTTTCATCATATGATAAAGATTTGATAGTTTGGGAGCCTTTGTGATCTCTTCGGCATTAAGGGTGCAAAGCTAGGCTAGATCCATTGAAGCTAGGGATGTTCCAGTGCCATGTGATAAATGACAGAGAATAACAAGGTTGAAGATATGCTACTGGTAGATCCCCAGCAAGCAAAAAGAAAGGACTCGACTCATTCTTTTTTTCACTTTTCATTTCACATTTGAATGGCCTAAAGACACTCCTAAAATACAAAGTTTGAGTACTTCCAGTTGGAAGTCTGAGTGCTCTCTCTCCATTTCTCCCTCTTCCACTTCTGTCTTTGTTCTCCACATTCTGGTTCTGTGTCATTCTTCACTGTAATTTCTGGAAGAGTGAAGTTCTTCTAGATACTATAGTCTCTGTCTTTTCTAAAGTACCTGATGATAAAATATTCTTCCTTGGAGAAAGGTTCTTCTCTTTGTAAGGGCTGTGGATGATATATATGAAAATAATAACTGATTTGGGAAATATTATTCCAGTTATCAGGAAGGAACTGTACCAAATTTGAAGTCAGTGTTGCTTGAGTGACATCACTGACATTTACTGCTGTGATTTGAATCAGAGCAAAAGATCCTGCAACTACTGAGATAAGTAGAAGGATCCCTCTTTTACTAAAGGCATCTTTAATAGACCTTATCTACAGGGTTTCTATATGCCATCCACACTGGAGACAGTTTGGCACTGTGTGCTGCCTTGATCTCTTCCATCTTTTCTTAACACAGTTTCATTGGACATTCACGCTTTAGAATAGCTATTTAATGTATGTATAGGCTGTGGTTTTATAGACACCTTCTGAAGAAATGCTTAAAAGATGGTGGGAAAACCCCCAGGAAACCACAGAAAAAAAGGAAGTGGTGGTTCCAAAATGTCTACAGTTGAAATTACGGATGGTTATGTTGCATAATTCATTTTCCATTTTTGTCTTCCATTTTTCCTGTAATGAGTCTTCTGTATTTTTCCATTAATAGGGAGAAAATAACTTTCTCTACAGATGAAATCTCGTGTAAGTGACTTCAGTTTCTTCTCAAATTTGTCATCTATCTTTCTTCTGCAATGTACTTTACTAGGGTGTAAATTCACGGTATGCTTCCAAAATAGATTATTTTTAGACTTAATCAGTTACCTTCATCTAAGTATAGTCAATATCTCAAGTGATTGGGGGGGGGTTGGGGGGGAAGAGGTGAGCTAGAAAAACAAGATACAAGGACAAGAAAAGGTAGGGAAGAGTTTATTTAGATGGGCTTCAAGGGTGAAACCACCAACCCTTGAGTTGGCTTTAGAAAAGCACCAGAATGATCAACCCCAGAAGTACACTTCCTTGAAAATAAATCCAAAGTTTATTAAATACAAACTCAGTTTCTAACATGAAGGTTCTGAGCCTAAAATTGACCCTGGTGTACTGGGGTAGCATCTGAGAAAGCATTACAGCGTACTTGAGTTACTTCTCAATTCTTCTTCAAGTGTATGCTGTTGGAGATAGAATACCGTCATTAGATCCTAACCCAATGACAACAGCTTTTTGCATTCATTACATTTTTTTCCCCATTTCATCTTGAATTGTTAGTAGGCAGATGCAGCATTGTTGGGAGTTTGCAGAGGGAAGGAGTTACTTGGTGATGGGAGTTATTCATTACACTGATGCAAAACTTTTGCTCTAGCAGGACAAGTAATGAGAGAGACTGGACACTTAAAATGACCTTGACAAATGACAAAGAGGTTCTTAAAAGTAGGGCATAATTTAATACAGAGGAATGCAAAGTAGTGCACTTAGTAGGAAAGATGAGTTGTACAAATAAAGCACAGAAAATTGGCCAGAGACTTGTTCTACAGAAAAGAGCAGGGGGTCCATAATGGCTGAGAAATAGGCAGTCATAATACCAGCATGAAAAATGCAGCCCAGCGAGGCAGGCTGGTGGTGCGTCCCTCTGCACGTGAGTCTGGGCAGCTCTTTCTGGGCCCCTTCTCCTGTGCAGAAGCCTCCAGTAAAGACAGAGGCAATAACCTATGGGCTCCAATTGCTGCTGCTGAAACTGCTGTGAGAACAATACACTTAAGAATAGATTGCCTGTAAGGGATAAAGAAGCTTCTCCATTAGTGGCTTTTAAGATGGCAAATGTCTCTTGAGAGTGTTTTATGCACTGCTAATCCTGCCCTTCTGCAGAACACCACCTCTTTCAAATAATGCTCTCGGGTTAGCTGGCTGTGATGGTGAAATCTGTTTCTCCGGATTCTCATTGCTCAGCTCTTGTAGTATAAATAGGTACTGTATAAAATATATCATCCTGTAATAAATTAAGAACTTAATTCTCAGTTAATTCTTTAGCTTAATGTATACTTTAATTTTCTTATTTTTAAGACTATTTGCATTTTTGGCTTTTTGAATTAATTGATGTAACATGACTTACTGCAAGACAGCAGCTCTGAAGCTCAAGGTGACAGCAAATAAATACAGGAGTACAGAAACACTGCAGCACTTGCCATCAGTGAAACACACAGGCTGTTTCCTCTGCAGTGAGGAAACTTGCTTGTGCTTGTGATCCAGACAGAATAGGAAGATGTTTGTTGGATGCACTGTATGTGAAAGGATGACTGAGACACAGGGGCCATTTTTTCATCACCCTCACTTTACAGACATTCATTTTTGACTCTTCTTATTGTGTCCTCATGTGGCAGGTAGCAGAGCTGAGTTTAGTTGCAGAAGGTTTTCTCCTAGACTATAATTTAAGATGATTTGAGGCTAAATCCTGAAACCTGGAAATTGCTTGGGTAGTTCTAGGTCCCACAGGCAAAAGTCTTGTTATGCAAAACCCCGAGAGCCTTAAGGGTGGAAAAGAGAAGGAGCAGGGGAAAAAGTAAAATTGAAGTGGTAAAGTCTCTATTTAACATGCCAGTTCTACCTCAAGTGGTCTTTGTAGTGGCTCTTGCCTTGTGCTTCCTCCTACTGCTAGGGCTTTGTTTTTTTCTTTAAGTCACTGCTACACTTTGCCTGTGTTCATACTAGTGTTTAATAATGTAAAATGGATATCTACCTCTTTTGTGTCAGGGGGCTGTACATGCAGTCCACAAAGTACTCAGTGTGCCAAATTAGGGTGTATGATCTTTCCATCAAAGACCATCAAATCGGCCAGTGCCATGAGGCTGGGAATTCATCTGGAGCAGGTAACTTCAACCAGTCTTACTCAGGGCTGACCACTGAAATCAGAGATAGTTTCAGTGTGGAGAAGAAAAACTGTACCAAAACTTTGTCACCCATTCCATTATAGAAATCATCATGTTAAATTACCAGCTTAGACTGAAAAAAAGGATTTCACAATGAATTTCCCCCTAGGCACTAATTTTTCTTTCTGCTTTAGTCCAGAGAGTAACTATGGTAACACCAGCAAGAAAAACAAACAAACAAACAAAAAAAACCCACAGAAACAACCACCTTTTTTTTCTTTTATGCTGGATTTCATCCCATAAAGAAAGAGAAAATTATGTTGTTTCTGTTACATCACTTTACAGCATGCAATTTTTTAAACAGATCTTTTATACTTACAGTATGGCTTGGCACTGGCTGCCTTTGAATTTCCATTACATGAGCATTATGCAGTGATGCCACACTGCAGCCTGGAAGTACCCACAAGTGATGAAACTGGATGACAGAAGAGCAGTCACATGGGAAAAGGTAGGGAATTCTGTGGGATTTTTTTCATGATTCTCTGAAAAATGGATGTTTATGTCTTAGAACCCTTTGCCATCTATCTTCATAACTTCAAAAGAATGAATTATGGTTCATATTGCTTGTATTGTAAAAGATTCTTAATCTTGTATACTTAGTCTGAAACCTCCTCTGTACAGGCTCTTTGGCTTTGATTTGCAGTTTGAGCTTTAGTTGAACTATATGTTTAAAACAGTTGTTGGTTCAGATAGAACCTATCATAGAACCATGGAGTCATAGAATCATTAAGGTTGGAAAAGACCACTAGGACCATCCAGTCCAAACATCAACCCACCCCACCATGCCCACTAACCATGTCCCTCAGTGCCACATTTACATGTTTTTTGAACACCTCTGGAGTGGAGGTCTGAGTAGGTGGACCTTCTGTTTGGCTGTGAGGTGCCCATTCCTGCCTTGCAGCACAATGTGCAAAGCTGATGTCTTAGACCTACCAATATGAAGATACAGATCTAAGGACAGCAACAGAACAGGAGCAAAGGAGATTTCCTTGATGGCAGAGGAGAGTGAAAATCGTGGTTAAGGGGAGCAAAAGAACTGAACAGTAAAGTGCAGAGAAAACAAACAGGCTTATGTGCCATGTCCGCGCTTTGGAAAATGAGACAGGGACTGCAGTTATGAACTGTTTCTCAGCAAAATGAAGGATGCATTTCATTAGGCATGCATCGAGTATTAATACTCTGAATTGAGACCACTGGCACTTGGAAATGATGGAACTGGACTGGAACATTTACGCCACATGTGAGATTGTTAAATGACAGCTCCTTCTGCAGAAAGAAAATGTAACTGTGCTGACAATAAAAGAGACATTTTATGAACCTGGGAAACTTACCAGCAATTGCAGTTACTGCTGCAAGACAAAACTGACTGGGTTTGAAGAAGGAAATGAGAATCTGTATCAGTCTTAGGCAACCACTGCAAAACCAGCCTCCTGTTGCATTTTGTCCCAAAGTGAAAAGTGTTTAATTCTGTTTATGGACCCAAAGGGATGATACCAGCACTCCAGCATACTGCAGCTGGGTGCAGCTCACATTGCTGAAGTGCCATCAGACCATCATCTGTTCTAAAAATGCATTTCATGCTTTGCATTTGTAAAGTCTCCTGTGGTGTTTTGGTGGTTTAAAATCCACCCAGCAAATTGTTAAGTTCCCAAAGCAGTAGAAACTGGAAGTTTTTGGTTCAAGACATTCCCCAAACAGGGAGTGACTTATTGCTGAAGGTGCCTGGCTGATGATTCTCCTTAATGGAAACCAAAGGATCTTAAGGCAATTTGCTCTAGTGCTTTTCACAGCAAAATATCCATGCAAAACACCCCTGGAAAGGACAATAGTGGAATCTTTCACACATTAAACAAACACACCTGGCTTCTAAGAGTTTTTGACCTGTGGGCAGCCATCAGAAAAAGGAGGAAAACAATTCCCATTTATCATCAGCATCCCGCAGGAGCCTTGCTGCCATTTTCCACAGCAATGTCTGGAGCCTGGGTGCTCCGCATCTTTCTAGCTGAGTGGTGAAATGAATTACAGCCTTTTCAAATTGCTGCTCAGGATGTGCTCGGCATACAGATTTTGCAAATTCCTTGGCATCCGCTCACATCCTGAGTAATGGCCTGCTCTTGAATCTTGTTAATAAATCAGAGATGACACTCGTTCAATTGAACCTTGCATGCAGTGAGATTGCCAGCATGCAGGAGCAAAAACACCCTATCACAATTCTCTTGAGATCATAGATAATAAAAAGGCAGTTGAAGAAATCTAGGACATGGTAGAATATACAGGTCTTGTGCTGGGAAGATGAAAATGTACAGTTCGAAGCTGACTTTTTGTTCTATGATGTATCCTGTAGAAGCACCAACAGACAGGCCTTGAGAACCTAGCTATGAAACAGATCGCTGTGATTTTCTAATCCAATCATAACAAATTTGGAGGAATTCTAGAAATCATTTTCTTTTGTGTGCATTGTAAATTGGAGTGCATTCCCATTCCAAAGTTATGTAATGGTGAGTTCTTGGAAACAGAAGTTTATCCGCAGTGATATTACAAAATTTACAGTTGGTTGGGGCTGTCATATTTTACAGTAACACTCAGCAAATCAAGTTAAAGACGAATTAAATCTTCCTTCCCTTTTCTAGACCTAATTCTTCAGCATTGATCAAGAGAAAAAATATCGGATCAGAAGATCCTGTGCTGTTCATCCTGCTAGAAAAGAAATGAAATTTAGTAACTCTGAAAGATTTTTGGACAATGGAGCCTAGACAAATGGTTTTTGGCAGGGGCCTGATCCTCAGTTGCCAGACACTTTCTGCAGGAGCTTCACCTTTCTTGGTGGAAGCCCTTCTCTTTCTCTCTGTGGGCTTTTCCATCTTCTACATACCAATAGCTGAGCTACCCTTCTGCTTTTTGAGCCCCTGTAATTTCCACAGAAATTAATGAGTGAGCAGTGTAAAACACAACACTCAGCGCATGATGAGCATGATGACCAGAGGGCTGGAGCACCTCCCCTACGAAGACAGGCTGAGGGAGCTGGGCTTGTTCAGCCTGGATAAGAGAAGGCTGCAGGGTGACCACATTGCAGCCTTCCAGTACCTGAAGGGAGCCTACAAACAGGAGGGGAGTCAACTCTTTACAAGGGTAGATAATGGCAGGACAAGGGGAAATGGTTTTAAGTTGAGGGAGGGAAGATTTAGGTTGAATATCAGGGGGAAGTTCTTTACCAGGAGAGTGGTGAGGTGCTGGAACAGGCTGCCCAGAGAGGTTGTGGATGCCTTGTCCCTGGAGGTGTTCAAGGCCAGGTTGGATGGGGCCCTGGGCAGCCTGGTCTAGTATTAGATGTGGAGCTGGCAGCCCTGCCTGCATCAGAGGGCTTGGAGCTTAATGATCCTTGAGGTCCCTTCCAACACAAGCCATTCTATGATTCTATGATTCTATGATTCTATGATTCTATGATTCTATGATTCTATGATTCTATGATTCTATGATTCTATGATTCTATGATTCTATGAGCATCATCAAGGATGCTGCTTTTTTAAAATATGGGAAGAAGAGTGATGCTATAATGCTACCTAAGGTCTGGTCACAAATGCAAAGAAGTCAGGAAAGAAAATTGTGTATTATTTCTCCCACGGACTAGCAAAAAAAATCTGTGCTTGGATACAGTGAACAAATTCAGGGAAATACACATCCCACTGATTTGTGGATCAGATTTTCATTTGATATTTCCCTCATGACCAAAAATAAACAATGGCTTTTAAAACTAAAGCAACGAATGAAGAGATTCACATCAGATTCTGCCTCATTTTGGCAGTGGTACAGGTGAAATTTGTATAACAGGGCCCTGACTCACATTTTTACCTTCATGGAAGTGGGTTTTGGGTTTGTCCTGATACAAAGCAAGAGATACTCATCTATGAGCAATTTATAAAACAATATCCATGTGTGAAGAATTACTCTTTTCAAACAACATCAAACAAGAATAACAAGGGCAAATGTTTCCACCAACACTGTTATTTTCTTAAATGACATTAAGGTAGAGTTGGCTAGATTTTTCTTCTCTCTGTTTCTTCTCATTAAGCTAGAATTTGCTGAGCAGCTATTTAAAACCTTAGTGATGTGTATATTTCAAATGCATGTTTAATATAAAAAATATATTTATATATGTATTAAAATTAATACAGTGTTTGTTATATGCATAAGCATAGATTAAACAGCTTTTTACTTGAGAAGTGGCTCATATTTTTGAGTTCAATTTGAATAAATTTCTCTTCTGTGGGTGTAGGCGAGAACTGCCAATTAGAACTCCAACTTTATTGGATTTCTACTTTAAAATAAAAGTAAAATTATATGGATTTTTAATTTAAACATTAGAAACTTATGGAAGAGCTCCAATAGGTAACAGATTTTTTCTACTAATAATGTTTCCTTCTTTGTTCAATTTTTTAAAGATTATGGGGGCAAAATGCTTTAAATTCCTCTTCCTGAGTTAGTACACCAGCAGCAGAGCCACAGTTTCTTACCTCTCAAGTAAATTCCAGACTCAATACAAAGCATTTTCTATGAAAAAGCACAGGAAAATTCTGGTGTGTGTTTAGTGATTTAAGCCACTGTGTTTAAATGCAATGTTTTGCAGTTGAAGATTCCACTGAACAGGTGCCTTGAAGAGTGCCATACTCAGTTCCTGCTCATATCGAAAAGCTCCCCAAACTGCTTTTACCCAAATTCTCTTTGCACTGCATTAAATGCGAAGAACCTCCTCAGGACCCTACTGTAAAGAATAACCTTCATTTCCCCTTCATGTATGCGGAGGGTTGTGCAAGATGGAGTTTGAAGCAACAGCTCCATTTCTAGGCATTTTCTGAGGGTTCAAATTATTATTGCATTTTTTTTTATGTTTATGGGGAGGATTTTTCTCCAAACAGTCTGATACAGTAAAAAAAAAAGTTTTCATTTCATGTCTCTTTAAGCTGAGGGAATTGCTGAAAAACTTGAAGCTGGTAAATTTCCATTGAAAGTTTTTCTTCAAAAAAAAAAAAAAAAAAAGATGATATACTGACGCATACATGTTAGATCCAATTGCCTCAGAGCCTGCAGCACTTAATTCCAGCCACTGGAAAGAGCAACCACCAGGATTCAGCTGCTCTGGAAGGTTGAATAAAGAGAAGAAATTGCTCAAATAATGGAGCTCTTAGCTAAAAGCAATTAACACCTTGACCTGCCTCCAGAAATGGACAGCAGAATGAGCTATATGCCATTAAAACAGTAATCGGAGGAAAGGATGCTCTCATTTTTCTGCTGCAAGATTATGTTAAAATAACCTCCTGGTAGAACAAGCCCCAGTAATTCATAGAATCACAGAATGGCTGGGTTGGAGTGGACCTCGCAGCCCACCCAACTCCAGTCACCTGCCATAGGCAGGGCTGCCACCCAGCAGGTCAGGTCAGAACAGGGCCCCATCGAACCTGGCCTGGAGCACCTTCAGGGATGGGGCACCCACAGCTTCTCTGGGCAGCTGTGCCAGGGCCTCACTGTCCTTACTGTTGGCCTTCCAGGCTGCAATAACATATTGCTGGCTCATGTCCAGAAAAAAGCATGCCCATCAGGACCCCCAAGTCCTGCAGAGCTGCTCTCAGTGAGTTCTCAGAGTCTCTACTCATGTCTGGGATTGCCCTGACTCAAGTACAACACCTTGCTCTTGGCCTTGTTGAACCTTGTTAGATTCACATCCACTTCTCAAGCCTATCCAGGCATCCCTTACTTCTGTTGTGTCAGCTGCACCACTCAGATTGGTGTCATCAGCAAACTTGCTGAGGGTACACTCTATCCCACTGTGATGTCATTGATAAAGGTGTTGAAGAGCACTAGACCTAAGATGAACTCCTGGGGGACACCACTCATGACCAAACTCCACCCATTAAGTTCTATTTATCCACCCATTAAATCCGTATTTCTCCGACTTTAAAGCAAGGATGTGTGGTGGGATTACATCAAAGGCCTTGCAGAAGTCCAGGCTGGATGTGACAAGGACGTGAACTATCAGGGTGGCTCCTCCTCTAAGCTGTAGGCTGGCAGAGGTCAGAAAAGGAGCTGAAATTGGCAATTAGTGCTGCTCCTTGATGCCTGCTTTCTGTAAGCTGTTTTTCTATGGAAGACAGAGAAATGGCTTCAGATCTTCTTTCTGAATGCTTTCCTTTTCTGCTCACCATTATTTGAAATGAGCTTGCTTTTGCTTCAAAACCAGATTTCTCAGGCACAGAACATTGACGGGAAAATGAGATGCTCTTCTTGGGGATGGACAGGATGAAATGCAGAGGTGTTCATAGTGAAAAGCTACTGGTGAATTCCAGTGAATTTCTGATCCCTTTTCCAACCTGCCCCTATAAACAGTTTCAGCATGGAGAGGATGTGTGGATCATGACTTCTTTACAATTCACACTGTACCTTATTGTCTTCTCCTTGCAGGTGTTCTCTGTGACAACTGCTCACAGAGCACGGTGCATCTCATGGCTGCATGGGAAGAAAGGGGCACTACCTCTGACATCCCACAACAATCCTGCACAATCCCAAAGCATGCTTCCCAGCACCACACATTGAGTCCCACCTCCCCGCAGCCAGTAATCCCCTTGCTCTGCAGAGAGATCTGGAGACCTCTCCTTCTGAGCCATGTGCCACCTGCAGTGCATGGGGATAGTCAGCCTGCAGTGACAGCCCTGGGAGCACCCAGGATGGGGTCTCCTTGGCTGTTAGGGTACCCCTGCTGCCACTGTGCCGTTGCACTCCCTGCTGTTCCTGGAGACAAGCCATAGGCCGTGAACCTTATGCTTGTCTCAGCCACTTGGCATCCCACTGAATGGTGAAGCTGATGTGGAACAGCTAAGCACTTGGACACTTGGTGTCTGTAAACTCACAAATCAAAATACAGCCTTCAGCAAAACAACACATAGTTTAGTCTCCTCTCTCTTTTTTTTTCCACCCACCACTGATTACATTATGTAACAGAAAGAGCAAGCATCTTAGATGGGTTTCAGAGTGAAACTGATATTTTTAGGAAAATTGGGAATAGAAGGCCTGTTTTGCTTAAAATATGATTACACATCCTAAAACTCTGTGAATAGAAATTATTTTGCAAGTCCTTTTTCATACTTCTTAGATGTCTTGAAGTCAACTACATATTTATAGCTAGAAAGTGTGGCTTGCTGGCAGCTTTAATTGGGTTGAAAGAAAGCCTGCTTTCCTCCCCTCCAGGAATGGTGATTTATTGTCATATAATACTCAGTGCTTGGCCTGAATGGCAGTCAGCACCTTTCCCCTTCAGTGATGGTTGTGTTCACTCTCTGAAAGCCCAGAGTGGGACGTAAGCATGGGGCTGCCTTTCAGTCATCTCCATAACACAGTTGGGAGAAGTAGAAAGAGTAGTGAATGATAAGAAGCAGAACTGAGATACTCCCTTCTCTGTCTCTCTCCTTCCACTTTCTGCTTCAAGGAAAAATGAAAGGAAGTACGTAACACCTGAAAGGACTTGCTGTTCTGCACTGGAGAATCTCTTTCCATCTTTATGGCTTTTGGGAGGTTTGGAATTTGGTCCATACCAAGAGAGGTAAGAGAATATGTTTTCTCAGCACCTTAACACATTTTGAGCTCCTGCTGCAAAGCATGAGATCATGACTGCAGTATTTGACCCACATGTGTGCGCTACATCAAAGCCTGTGCTCTGGTAGGAACATGTTTTGAAAGGAATTCTGTAGTACAAGACATAGGTCTATTTGACACTACGCGGAACAATTATCATACTTTTCTTACTACGCTAGTATAAACCACCTATGGATTCATAATGGAGTAACAAACACTGCATCCCAGTAACTTTACAGCAAGAAGTAAGGTTTTTCACAACTTCTGTTGAAAGAGAGTGATGTTTTCCCACTGTCATCCCCATCTTTGAACTCTTAGAGAAATTGGGATCCAAATTCTGCCAGCAGGGTTCAGCCTCCCCCTTGGGATGTCCTGGTTCTGCAGACTGCCTTTTGGGTGCTTGGTTTTCGGAGGGGGAGGGGAAGAGCTGCACTCCCCAGGGTTCTTTGCGTCTGGAGGGGGCTGGTGAAGCCCCCTGGTAGACCAGGAGTCTCTCTCTTTGTATGCAGTGGGGAAGCACGTGGTCCCCCTGCAGCTTACAGAGTAAGAATTGCAGCTTGTAACACTCTTTGTTTTGATTTGCTGGTCTCAATTTTGATATCATATTTAGTAAATTAACGTTTCTCCTCAGATTGGTGCTGCTGTTTTGTTTTCGATCCGTCTACGAGTTCCCTACTTTTCCCCTTTTCCCTTTGTTTTTCCCAGGGTGTGGGTCCGCGGGTCCCCTGCTGCATTAGCCACCGGACCGGTCTGGGCTGGCCCCTAAAGCACCGACATTTTTTTTTTCTCCTTTCTCTCTTTTTCAGGCAGGTGGGCCTGTGGGCCTGATGTTCCCCTGTCACAGACACAGATCTATAGGTAACGCCGTGACATTATGATAGGGCACAATTTCATTTCGATGATGCTTGCTGTGACACCTCCACATCAATAGCATGTGAAGGCATTAATGCCTTTACAAATCACATCTAATATATAAAACCTGACATTACTGTTTTGCTCTCTTCCATCCTGGCCTATTTTTTTCTGCTGACTTCTTTTTACAGATCTGCAAAAGAAGCATATGTTTTATTTCCCAGCTGTATACTTAATGCATACAAAGGGAACCTGAGAGATGGTTTGCTGTTTTGAGATGCCTCACTTGAAGGTGTAAAATTCAAACCCAAGTTTTGCAGCCACCAACAGACATGCTTGAGAAACTTCCTGGTACTAAAACAATTGCGTAATTGTGGGATTTTGGGCTGTCCTTAAAAGTTTCATGTAAGTTACAAGTGAGGGCAGGAGATTTTTCTTTTGTTTCCTAGACTGATTATAGCTGCTTCAAAGCAAACAGTCTCTGTAAGCGTCTCTGAATTTCCTGATCCTACCCCCATGTTTACCTCTGTTGCTATCAATCTTGCTACACAGTGATAACAGCAGGAATTAGAGAGCAGGTTTTCAAGTACATTCAGAAAGGATCTAGATTTGTGACTCTGGAAAACAGTAGTGAAATGAGCACTTCATCATTTGTTGTAATGTCACTGACGAGTGATTCTGAAAATCTCCCTTGAAAATGGTCATGTCAAATCCTGTCCTCACTTATCTCCATTGATTGCAGTCAGCATGCTGGATACCAGAGCAGAACAAGAGTCTGAAAATTCAGGTTGAATATTAAGAAAAATTTCTTCTCCAAAAGAGTGGTGAGACTTTAGAACAGGCTGCCTGGTGAGGTGGTGGAGTCACTGTCGCTGGAGATGTTCAAGAGACATGTAGATGTGGCACTGAGGGACACGGTTTGTGGGCATGGTGGGGATGGGTTGGTGGGTGGACTGCATGATCTCAGAGGTATTTTCCAACCTTAATGATTCTATGATTCCATAAAAACAGTTCCTGCTGTTGCTGTTTTAAGCCTCAAGTAACCCGTATCTGCATCATCCTGTTACAGTGCTGCTTCCCAGCCTGGCGCAGAGCATTTAGTAAGAGAACAAAAATAGCTGTGAAAATGATCCAGTGAAAATATAGTAGGCAGTGCCCAAAGAGTGCTGTAACTCAGGGAGTGTGTGAGACATTAAGCTCTCGATAGTTTGTGTCTGTACTTAGATAGCTCTCATCCCCACATGGAAACTACTTGTGAATCATTTTAAAGCCTCTGTTTCACCAACCAAGAAAAACAATGCTATGTTAAGCTGGAATGTTTGACAGTGGCTCTACAAGGCTCAGGTGCAGATGAAAAATGCAGAATCAGAAGATGGTTCTCCTTGTAACTTACAAGTACTGGGTTGTGTGATGTTATATTTCCAGCTTAATTCTGCAAGTATGTATTTCTGTGAGGTTTTGGAACAGCTTTCTCTGCAGAGATAGCCAGTGAGCACTTTGCAGAAGGCTCTTCTGCACCAGTGCACCCATGACTGCCATTCTTTGTTTTTCTTCTTGGTTATTCGTTTGAATGGTGTTTTGTTTACATAATTACTCAGAAAAGCTTTTTTTCTTTTTTTTTTTTTTTGCAGAAAACTATCTTTATTTGCATGTAAATAAGAGTATTCATGTACAAACAAGTGTGTTCTTCAGTCACTTTTCTGAAACCATTTTTTAAATATTTCAGGGAGCAGTAACAATTCTGTCCCCTCACCAAGAGGACAATCACACATCACACATCACAAACAATGAATGGAAATACCTCATTCAGTTCAGTGGGAACTACTCTGGGTCAGAATGGTCAATGGGAACAAACAAATCATAGACTGAAATTGGTCCACATGTTGCACGTGGAGCTGCGCTTAATGAATAAGTTAATACAACTTAGATTTGTCCACATGACAATTCAGAAACTGAAAATCTTAGATTACTCATGTATCATGTTGAGAATGGATAACTCAGCTCTGTCATTTCCAAACTTTAACATGGTCTTCCTCAGTTGCTTTCTATGAAGAAAGCCTGAAAATTCAGACCGTGTGTTTAAATGCCATCAAAATACCACAGAGTTACATTATAAACAGATCCAGAAACAGGTAGTAAAATGAAATGCATTAATGCAGATTGCTTCTGAATTTAATATAACTCCATGGGAAAACCAAATGTGATCTTTTCCCTGGTTGAGCTATTTTTCAGTAAACCTTCAATAATTTTGAATGCACACAGTGCATTTAATATCTACACTGAGATGAACTCTGCAGTAACACTTCCTTGCATTTCCCAAGAGCTACATGTCTGTCCAATTCCAATAATGATTTGCTAGCTTTAACCTGCTTGAATCCCAACGTACATATGTAAATCCTAATACTGAGGTGGCATTGTGTCTCAAAACAGTACTTCAAAATACTGCAAATATTTCCAGTGCTGATCACATGGCATTGCCTCATTTGCAGTATGGTGAAATATTATTCCTTCTTCCCATCTCTCTCCTCATGAGAGCGCAGGGCTTCTATTGACTTTCCCCCAGAGGAAGGCTGGGGTTCTCCTCTGTTCGGCTTATCAGTACGTGAGCTGACTTGGGCTAAGTTGATTTAAAGGCAACAACAGAAAAGATGTTACTGTGCTCACGACGAAGCACTTTCTCCTCTCTCCTTCTCTCCTCTCTGTGCTCTTACTCTTCAGAAAAAATGAATAAATAAATGACACTGGATGTTGTCTGTGTATCAGCAGTGAGAAAGTGTTTACTGGTTAAAGCAACAAAGCGGTGTCCAGTGGCGCAGGAAGCCCCACTGAACTGCATTCTCTGGACAAAAAAGAAATAACCTGAAACAAGCAGACAGCTTCAGACACATAGTGAAGAACTGAACACCTGTATTAGTTCTTAACTGAAACAGTAACTTCTTTACATCATCCTATGGCAATACCAACCTGTAAAGAATGCTTTCCTACCTTTCACACTGGGGTAGGCATGCTACTTTGACAACAGCGGGTAGGATGCAGCTGACTGGCTGGCAACCATGCTGTTGTCATGCTCTGTTCTGCTGAAGAGAAGCTGTTAGGTATACTGCAAGTTGATTTCCTACACTCTCACCAAGACTCCTGGCTTTAATCTGTGCTCATTCTTTTCACATTCAGATCATTTTCCTCCTTTTTTTCCCCCTCCACTAAAGTCTTTACAAGGATCTTCTAATGTTCCTTCTCACACAATCTACAAACAGTGGCTCTTTTTAAATTTTTATAGTCTGTGTAGTAAATACTGGAGGACTCATAGATTTTTTCACACATAGTGCTAAAACCACTTCTAATCTCCACATTCTTTATGCATTGATTAGATGAGGGGAGAGTCTTCAGTGAATACGAGCACTTGTGCGTATTCAGTATATACACGTTCTTGTTATGCATTAGCTATTGAACCTGAACTACAAAAAAATAAAATTTAAAAAGGATAGTAAAAGAAGACCTTGACTTGAAATAAGCATACAGGAATGCATAATGCATGGAAAGTTTTTCACCCACATGCATGGACCTCAGAAGTTTCATTGCAGAAACATGTCCCAGAAGGAAGATCCCAGGAAGAAGCAGGTCATCAAGGAGAAATGTTTGCCTCTTCGGAATCATGAATTTCTTTGCAGGTACCATTCTGAAGTGGCAAACATTTATCCTTGATTTATCACCCACTAGTCTTTATTGAAATCAGTAAGTAGGAAAAGAGTCTCGTTATTCCAAGAGGTATGAGTTAAGCTTAGTATTCTGTTATGGATTTCTTACATGGCGTCTGGTAAATTTTTGTGCCACATTGTCCCATGGCCATGAAGCAGGTCCCACAACCATTCCTTTTCCTATTTTACAGGATCATTATGAGGATACATGTATTAAATATGTGAAATACCTAGATAACAAGGTAGCACTTGCAACTCTTCAGCTATAGATTGCCTAAGACGTTTGAAGGAATTGATATGATGATGTCATAGCAATATAAATATTATTTCTATACAACACCCTTTCTACAAAAATGAATGCTACAATTTTTACATATTAGCTCTGAATCTACTGAGACTGCATCAGGAGAAAATCACTCTCTTGTTCTAGAACATGCTGTAATGTACTTTGAACTTTGAAGGACAGAGATATTTTGTCATTCTCAGTTTAGAATAATGCTGTTCTGCCACAAAATGCCATTTATTAGGCAATCTAATGGCATTCTTTAGCTGTACAAAGTCAAAAATGAGCTCCAGTGTATTCACTCCAATGAATACTGTTTTAGGGAGTATCACTACTTTAGTGAAGCATACAAAATCATACTGCTTAAAAGGCAACCAATAAACAAAATTAATCTGAGGTCATCATATAACCACTGTTGTAAATCTAAATAAGATTTTTTTTCCCTGTTCCGCTTTTTTTTTTTCCTCAAGCTCATGTAAGGATTTTTTGCTACAACAGGTTGCTGTCAGCAGCTTCTCAACAGCTCTCTCTGTGGTGTATCCATCCCTGAAGAGACAGCTGTGTTTTTACCTTTGTGATTCAAAGTCCCATTCAGTCTCTTCCTCTGACAAAACTATCCTCTTACAATATATATCATTTTTAGCTTCAGAATGCCAGCTCACTGTCCCTGGAGGTGTTCAAGAAGTGTGTAGATGTGGCACTGAGGAGCATGGCTTATTTTGCATGATGGGGATAGGTTGATTGTTGGTCTTGGTGATCTTTATGGTGTTTTCCAACCTTAATGATTCTATCATTCTATGCAATACATGCTTATCCAGCAGTAGTTACTTGAGATTCCTTTCTCCTACTCCAGGAGCATCTCCCTGGGTATAGCCATGTCTCAAACTGTTCATGTGTGCAGCAGGCTGGTGAATAGACTCAGGTGGTAGAAGTTCTTTCACATGGCAAATACAGATCAATAACCATGCTGAAGAAGGTGGGGAGTTCAGAAAAAGACTTGGATTACTCCAAAAAAAGCCTTGCCTGACCACCTTTTCTATGGGTCTAAGTAAAAAAAAATGGAGGAGAAGTCACAGAAGCATTTGGATCTTCATTTCTTCCAGTCTCCAGGAAATGTCTCCAGGCAAAGCACATTTATTTAAGCTGTGACAAGAGGGAACAATTCATGTCTTCTGAGGCAGTCATGGCTGATGAAATTATGTAGCTTTTGGCTTGGGGTATCAGTTTTGATGATTGTAAAGTTCCCTCCTGGCCTTAAAATCAGTGGAGCTACCCATGCTAGCAGTACATTACAGAAGTTAGCTCCATGGCAAATAGCTGTGCCTGCATTAAATTTCTTTAGGAAATAACATAAAAAACAATCTAATGGCTGCAAACAGTCACTGATGTATTGTGAAAGATCAGAGAGCATGCACTAAATTAGTGTACGTGCTCTCTCACTGCAGCATCGGGAGCAAACAAGACAGTGGAGGCCCAGAAACACCTACCAACTAGAAGACAGGAATACACAAATTTGCAAATCACATGTGATATTTTAATAGGGAATATAACTAATTGTGAAGGCACAGATTAGCTAGAGATCAATTCTGGAAGACGGATCTCTCAGCACATCTGCATTGGGAGTTCCTCGTCAACAGCTGTTTAAAGGGTGTGCTGTAAGAAGGTAAATCAAGAAATTAAGCATCACAGTTAGGCCTGGGGAGTTTGCTCTAATTTGTGTTGAAATGTCTGAGAACCACGCTTTAGCTCAGCCATAGTTACTGAATCCAGTGTAGGCACTGCTAAATGAAAACTCAAGATAGTGTCATAGAAGTGTACAGATGAGCATCAAAGGTCTTTCAGGTCTAAAAATCTGTTTAATCTGTCTGCCTAATCACAACTAGTAGGTAGTTCCAGGTTCTTGCTTTCTAAAACAAGAGCAGGACCCTCAGGGTGTGGGCTAACTTCTCGAAGAGTCTGCAGTATCCAGACAAAAATATGAAAGGTGGCTGTAGAAGGAGTGAATGATGAAAGAATGAAAGAGAAGATGCAAAAAGGATTTTTTTTTCTTCCATTGTTAGTGTTAAAGTGTGGGAATCAAGAGAAGTTTGTCCCAGGAAAGAGACTTTCTGAACAGATGAGTTACATACTGCTGACTAGATGGGAGACTTTGTGTGACTGATGTCCTAACACACACCTGCATACAGGGAATATGAACTCCTCATACTGCGGAAACACTGTTAGCAGTGTAATTCCGCTTAAGGAAGGAGAATCACCTAAAAGTGGGCAGTATTGTGGTCACAGAGGCACCTAATCTTCACAAGGTTGGGCTGTAGGCTGTTGAATGGGAGGGGTGTCATGGTTTCACCATTTTTATCAGTATTCCACATCATAACATCATGCAGTGCACTGGGAGTTAAAGAGTTAATGTTCCAGTTCCATACATTGCCCATTTTCTGGGTACCTGGTTCTCAGAACTACATACCCCAGAGGACTTTGCGTTCAGAGGGAAAGATAAAACTCCTCACAAGTCACGAGACGCTCTCCCTTTTTGCTGCCCAGCAATGACTGTGTGTTCCCCAGCCGTCTCACCTTCAGTTTTAGAGTAAGGCCTTCAGCTTTGGACACCCTTTCTCTTATTGTATTTGATTTATTAGCCTCAATTCCAATTATATTGTATTATATTGTGTTATCTTGCATTCTGGTATATTTAGTAAATTAAATTTCCTCCTCAGATCGTTGCCACTGTTCTGTTTTTAGGCCCTTCTCCTATCTCCCTGCGCTTCCCCCTTTTCCCCTTTCCCCTTTCCCAGGACGTGGGTCCGTGGGTCCCCTGCCCCATTAGCCACAGAACTGGGACAAACCGGCCTGTAAAGCATCAGCACCCTCCTCCCCTCCCTTTTTCAGGCCGGTGGGCCTGTGGGCCTGCTGACCCCCCCACAGATAGATCTAGAGACAACTCTGTGACAAGGGGAGAGATGGTATTTCCTCTTTTGACACTATGACCTTTCTGTGTTGCGATGTCGTGTCCACGTCTTGCAGTCATAGTTTAAGTGGGATGTCCAAAAATAGGCTACATGCCACCGTAGAGCTGAGAGAACAGAGATTTGGAAGACATATCACTGAAAGTTGGGGGAGGTTAATCTACTTGACACGGAGGAAACGTCTACATCACCATGTGCAACAGCTTGCACAGGGAACAGAAATTTCTGTCACCTAAAAGCATGATCAAACAGCTAGGAAATGAAGGCATGCTCAAAGCAGAAATAAAACACATTTTTAAGTGAGGTTAATTACTGAATACCAACTCTTATGAAATCTGGAAATTATAAGAGAAATACAAAAATGAGGGAAATTTCATTCAGATTCAGGGACAAGTAATTGACCTATGAAAGAGAAATAACTGCAAGATTATTAAGAGATTTAAGACGCTAATTCAGAAAATTCTAGCCTACGTGTAAAACCAGTATATTTTTGCAATAGAAGACTGTTCTTGTTGTCAAAAGCCAATACTGAAGTTGAAAGAAGAAGTAAATTTAGCTACAATTTAAGAGTCTCCCTGGAGCACAGGGGAGTGGAGTGTTGCAAGGCAAAGCATTGGTAGGAGACATTTAATTAACTGCAAAGGCAGTGGCATTCCAGCTGCTAGGCTTAACCCAACCAGTGACTGACCTACGCTTGCATCTCAAATGTTAATGGCTTGACTCCCTGTAGCATAACTTGCAGAAAAAGCACTGAAATAGAAGCATTTTGTTATTTTCTCCAATCTTTTACTAATTTGATGGATGAATACATGCAAACTAACAGCCTTGGTATTTGTCTTTGCCCAGTTCAAATCTTGATTGATGCCCTTAGCGGAACTTGAAATCATTCTTGTTTAACTGGATTTCGAGGGACTCAAGAAACAACCTCAGAATAAGAATTTGCTACTACAAGTCCTTCAGGATGGGTTTATGAGGCAACTATGATTTAACATTCAGAAAAAATATTAAATAAAATTGTAGCTTCAAATAGTTTAGATCTGTGAGGCAAAGAACTCCTCTCTAGGCCCATCCATTCTACATGTCTGGTAACCAATGTGACATGTAAGAGCTCAGTGATAGGTGAAATTAAAGATACATTTCTGAATGAGCTATCAAGCTGATGAAAATACTTGATGGCCCTGGCTATTAGAAAAGTAGCTCATTTTGATAAGGCAACTACATCCAAATGTGAAAGGATACCATTGGATGGTCTTTTGAAATGGTATGGTAACATAGAAGAAAAAGCTTTTAGAAATGTAGACTGTGCAGAACGTAAAAAGAGGGCAATGCTATACCATTAGCAAGGCAATGTACTTGGTACCTGGTTGGTCTCCTCTTTTTGAAAAATATCTCTGTAGAAGTGATTACTCATTCTAACAGCAGTAGGAATTTCTGCATCCTCTACAGGCTAAATCAGGCCAGAACCTTTGACAGTCCTACAGAAGCAACTTTTATTATTTTTTTCCAGAGGTTCTGGTACACAAGGCTTGGCACTTTGCTTTTGGCAGATTTAAATTTACTCAGGCATTTCATACCCAAACCCTACTTCTCCAAACCTACCATTTCCAAATCTTGCCATATTAAAATTACATATTATCCCAGTACATTAAGCTAGCTACTTTTCTTACTGGAGAAAACAACAATTTTTTGTTGTAGCCATGTTGGTTCTGCTGGGTCTACAGAGTTTGGTTTGAGGAGTATTCAGGAAAACACTACCATACCCACTGGTGGATGTGCTGAGCAAGAACTATATTTAGACATTTTACTGAAAGCAAAATTATGATATGTGCAGTTTTCTCTTAAACTTTCCTTTTCCTCTTCTGCCTTCTCTGGCCCACACACTGGAAAGGGATAACTTGCAATGATTGCCTGTGAGACACAGAAATCTCCATTTTGTCTTCTGTGCTGAAGTGAGCACAATGGGAATCACTCTAATTTTTATGTCTGTAGCTGCCTGAGTTCATTCAAACAGTATGGTCTGGTTTTGATAAAAAATCACAGCTTAAAAAGCATTTGTTAATACTCTTGGTAAAATGTTTAAAGAGATATATTTCCTGTGAAAAATAATTTTCTGCATCAACAGTTTCACTGAAAATAAATCTCTCTGTTAAAAAGCCATTTGGTGAAAACGTTCATTCTCTTGAAGGTATTTCATCACTTCCCCATGATTTCCAAGATCAAACTGGAAAGAAGCTTTGGTCTATTTCTCCTGGTAGTGCAGTGGAAGATATCTGGCCCACACTGCCTCCCTAACGTGGATGAACTCTGTATTGCTGATGACAATGGGACTATGTTCTAAGCAGTCCACGACCCAAAATGACTTTGGAGAAGAAACAGCATTGTGCTGTTAATGTCTTGCCATAAGTATGTCAACACCTCCAGGAGCAAAACCCTCGTGGCAGTACCAGCCTCAGGAGAAGACAATCCTGGTGCTATAGGCCAACCTCAGCAACTCCTGACCTAGCTGTTCAGCTCCTTTGAACAAAAAAACCACCTCTATGGTGACCTTGGCATTAACAGTTTTCTAGCAGGTCAAAGGTTACATAGTGGTTTGAAATTTTGCCATTGAAAATGCCTGTCAACAGGGAAATGGTTTTTGTTCCTATCTAGAGCCATATTTCTTAGCAGTCTATGCTGCATATGTCAGTATTGCCTTTCAGTGATCCTTGGGTCACTGTTCTGCCCCAACAGTGGAAAACGTAATGTTAAAGTAGGATGTCTCTTTCAGCCAAGAGCTGGGCAAGAAACTGTGGTGCCTCAAAAGGTGGCAAAAAGCCCCCTGCTCCCACTGCAGCCAGCTCATCTGGAAGGCACTACATTGGTCCACAGCCTTGCACAACACCAGTCCCCAGTGATGGCCTAGATGTCAAGGTGAGGACAAGTCTATGCTGCTGAGGTGGGCTTGTTTTCTCAGTGCAACCTCTCTGTAGAGAGTCAGTATTCATGAAAAAATGGAAATAACTAAAGGATATTCACATACCAGAACTGAAAAATTCACCCATCAACACCAGGCTGACTATCAAGAGCTCCTCAAAGCTTCAACATTGGGGATGGAGAAAGAACTGCTGCAGGGTAACCTCAAAAAAAAAGAGCTTTATGTTAATGCAACTATGCTTATGTTTCATTTTCAATCTTGTTGCCTTACCTACTTGAAGACCAGAGGTACATTTTTCTTACATGTGTATCTCAAGCTAGGACAGATTATTTCTTTAATTCACAGGCTTGCCAGGAAGCAGGTTGATTTCTAAAACAATTTTATAGAAACTACTCAGAATTTTGACTGTTTTCTCATTCTTTACCTTAGTGAAATTTTAATTTCGTTGCTTATCATATTATGCTTGGAAAGAAGGAATTTCTTATTGAGTAAATAAGCAATACTGATGACAAATTTAAAAACAAAATCACACTGTGATATATTCTCTTTTACAAAATTGGAATTGTTTGACTTTTTTTTTTTTTCTCAGTGCAGTGAGTGGCCTGGGGTCTAGTGTACCGCACAGTGTTCATCTAATCACAGAACCGAAACAAACGATTTACACTTTGGTAGGAGGAGATGGGGTTTTTCTGAAGCAAGACCAATTCTGATAATGTGCTGAGGTGTCACACCACTAGAGACCTTCTAAGAGTTCTGACTGACAGAATTTTTTTTTTATATATTTAGGCTTAAATCCATTCATTCATGATACCCCTGTCACATTTTCAGTTTTAGGGTCTATCTTCCCTCTACCTTGATGTTTTCACAAGTGCCTTTAATGAAGTTTGGACAAACCCAGTTTACTTTTTTTTTTCCAGTAAAATGCATACAGTATGAACAAAAAACAATGTCACTGTTGATTACGCTTTCACAGAATGCATCACCAAGAAAATTTCTTCCAGTTTACTTTAGGATCTGTCCCCTAAAAACTACTTTGGGAGCTCAGCAATTGACTAATCCTACAGTCCTCACTTTAGGTGCCATCCCATTGACTTCCCTGTTCACAGAACAGTGTACATATTTATTTCAGCAGTGCCCCAAATCCTCATCAGAAGACAGAGTTAGGTATGAAAGACTTTGTTTTACTGGGAGAAGTTTTTGCATATTCTGGCTTTAAACTTTAAAAAACAATTGTTTAGGCATCTTTTACATTATACTGTTAGTTAAAAAAGAAAATTAAAAAAGAAAAAAGAAAGAAAGAAACAATGAAAATAAAGCCTGCCTTGTTTGTAAAAGCAACTAACAAATTTCCATCTCAGTGTGAATTACTTCCTAAGACTTGCCCCTGCTGATTTCTGGGGCAGGAACACCACATTTCGGAAACTGTAGCAAATTGCACTGATCAAATTTGCTGTTTTGTAATTTGTAAGCAGATGCTCAGTTTTGAAATCAAGCCTACGCATGCATGCTTTACTGATCACAGTCTGCAACGATGAATTTAATTTACTTTTTTGAGAGTGGATTTCATATTCTGTCATCATGCAAAGGAAGGGCATTCACAGCACAGGAACAATGACAGCTGAAACAGCTGATATGCATTCTGACTCACCTCGTATTGTACATGCCATAAGTATGAAACATGCTTAATATTGTTGAGAAAGTTCTTCAGCTCATGGTGACACTGGATGTAAACATACTGCAGAGAGAATGGAGGAGAGAGATACCATGTGTTTATGTCACTTTGTCCATGATACAGTACACACACTGGGGCTTCCTTTTAGCAATTTCAAATAAAAAGGTGAAGAAGTGTCAGGCAAAATTGCACCTGGGAAATGTGGGTACCGTAGCATTTACTTCAGGTGTGTTACGCTGGCAAATCACAAATACAACCTTCTTTGCAAAGTGAAGTCACCAGTACTGTCAGAGTTCTGTGCTCAATCAAGCACTGAACTGAAGTGAATGTATTTGAGTGTATTTCTGCAAGGAAGAATGCAAAGTTGTTGATACTGATGGTCTTTAGGAAAGATCAACCTAAAATGGGAGTATTCTTGGCCTGCTGAAGCTGCAGCAGAGCTAGAAGTGTTTGAGAAGTCCTATGGAACATGACATGGAAACAGCTTCTGCAGTGCCAAACCCACAGGCACAGTATTTCCCCAAATTACAATGTCTGATGTCAGTATTGTGCTCAACACTGTGAAAATGAATTTCAGTATAAAGTGCTTTGGGTTTATGGTAACTGCTAGAAACTGTTATGAATATATCTGCTCACAGGCCTGGTAATGTCTATGGAAAGACTCACAGTGACAGGATTTGCCTGTAAATCTTTGGCTCCATCTTAGAATGCAGTTTGCTAAAATGGATGGTAAAGGCCATAGTTTAACTCCAAGGTTTTGCCTTTGCTATTTTCCTCATCTCTGTGCCCATATGCTTTCTGTTATGAGCTCGTCTCTGGTTTTAAACATGGAATATGTTGGCATTCAAATGCTGGAGGCATTTAAGAATGAGTTAGAGATACAGCACTTGAGCTGAGAATGCCTTCCGTCCATTCAGCCAGCTGCCCTGGAGCAAGAGAACAGAGCTGCTAACCTCCAAAGTCCATCCATGATCCCCCAAAGCAGAAATGCTGTGCTTTTGTGTTGCATCTCTGCCTCCTAATTCATATTTATTTCTCTGGTGCATAGCAATGTGTGCAAATGGCCACGGTCCTGCTTTGTGATGGGCTGCATGTTTAGTCTCCAGACCATCGCCAAAGAAAGCATCATTAAGCAAAGCAGATGTTTGACACTTCTCTGTTGTGCAGAGAGAAAATCATTCCCTTGGCCTCCCCAGAGCTGCTGATCTTTGGTCTCTGCTGTCATTCACTGCACACAGCCTTCTGTCTGCTGATAGGTGGCTGCAGGCTCAGAGAGGTTTTAAAGATGCATGTCCACAGAAAACGAGGTGGGAAGAGTCATGTGATTGCTTCTTACAGGCCTCTCAGATCCAAAAACCGTTCTTCGTTACCACAATCCCTGCCACATCTGGCAACTCTTTATTCTCCTATGGTTGGGTAAGTACTCCAGTGTTCAGCAGTGCAGCATCACTGTCACACTGCAAAGGAACGAAGAAGTAGTGACAACCGTAATCATCCACATGGCCAAGGATTTACAGTGTCATCTAATTCTGAGTCATGTCATTCATTTCCTATCTGGGGAAACTGAGGCATGGAGGGGTGAAGTGGTTTGTGGAAGGATGTGTGGACAGACTTCCAACAGCACATCTCAGAAGTCATGGAACTATGTGCATGGGGACCTGCTCTGAAAACCTTTTGATCTCTGCCAATAGCAACAGGGATCATCACTTCTAGCCCTGTGGCCTCCAGATACTCCATTCCAAATTACAGAGGTTCTTGCTGTCTCAGGTGGAGGCTCTGCCTCCTGCCCTGAATAAGGGATAAAAGGCAGTATGCAAAGATCTGGGATCAGTTTACAGATAGCTGCTCATGGAGTGATGATCCAACCTTGATTCCCCTTTTCCTTCCAGAGCAGGGTTACAAAGTGCCTTCTCTCCAACCCATACCCAGAAAAAAGCTATTTCTTATATGATTAGCCAAACCCTCAGAAACCAAATCAATTGTATTTGAAAATGACTTAACATCTGCTTGTGCTTCTAAATATGTACAGCTGCACTCAGCAGGTTTGATTGATGGTGTGATGGCTGTCTGTACCAAACTCCTGTATAGTCATAAAACATCCAGCTGTCTGTCCTACTCCCTCAACATTCCCAAAGACAAACCCAGCACTTTCACTTGGCACCAAACAAGCAGGCAGCATGCCATTCGTTCAGGTCAGCTCCAAAATGAATGTAGGCAATGGAAGATTTCTTGATACACAAGTGGAAAAATCACTGCCAGAACAAGCAAGTAGAGCTGGGGTGGGAAACTCCTTTAAGACAGAGACAGATTAGAGTATATCACTGGTACTTAAATAAACAGAAATGAACAAGTATATATGTCTATGTTTATGTAAACAATACATATAAACATGTGTAAGTATACATATGTATCCTTCCAACCCAAGCCATTTTATGATTCCATGTACTCAATCTAGTGGTTGGCAACAGTGCGAGTGGCAGAGAGGCTGGAACTTGATGATCCTCGAGGTCCCTTCCAACTCAAGCCATTCTATGATTCTATGATTCTGTGATTCTGTGATTCTGTGATTCTATGACGTATTCCTACATCGTGGCCTTCACAGATGTACTTTTTGTCTGTTAGCCCTTTAAACTGAATTTGAAACAGAAGAAGAGAGGAGTGGGAGAGTGTGGATGTTGTTTGAAATGAAGTATATCAAAAAACTGTTTTTCAAAGTAGTTTGAAAATGGCAAAGAAGGGGAAAATGAGAAGAGAGTTCATCATGATTCAGCAAGAGGAGGCCTGAATGCCTGAGACTTTGATGGAGCACACTTGTGCCCTGCTCTGGTTCCCTCCCCAGAGCTCTGGGGAGCTGCTGGGAGGTCAAGGTCTGAATGAATGCCTTTAGAAAGCTGCTTTTATTTTGTCCCTCCTGCAGTTGCTCACATTTCAAATCTCTAACTTCTTACTCTTGCTAGCATGCCAAGGGAGTTTCTGAAATGGCAAAAATAAATAATAATAATTAAAAAGAGTTGAAAAGCACTGTAAAAAGGCAATTATTCAAGTTACTCAAAGGTAGGATACAGTTAATTACAGCTAATCCTGATGAAAACATCGTTGCACAGCACTCCTGACCAAAAGAAATCTGCACTCTCTTTGCACTCCACACTCCCTGGATAGCCAGTATGAGCTACAAGCACAGACTTTCCCAAGTGTTCTGAAAGAGAGTGTGCGAATGAGATGGGCAGACATCTGAAAGTGTCCATTGTTGCCTTCTGGAGACAGCAAGGTGTAGCTGAGCTGTAATTCAGTTCATCACAGCAGCTTCTGCCAGTCGAGGAAGGTGATCTGGCTGGGATTATTCGGCCTCTTCGTCTGTCTCAAGTCTTTTGGCTGAGAAAGGTGATTTTTGCAGTGTTTAATCAAATGGAGAAATATCCTTGTTTTCTCCCTCTAGGGACTTAATACAGAAAGAATGTTAAATACATGAAATATAACAAAGTAATGTTAATCACTTACTTAATGACCGCTATTATGGGGATTAAACAATCATTTTCTGTCAATTGGATATGGATACTAATTATTATTAATCAGCATCATTTTTAATATTGTAGTTGACTGTGAAAGTTCAGCCAAGTATGTACTTAAGAGAGATGTACTCAGTATTACTTGGAGAAGTAGCACAGTTCCACCTACGAATATTTTAGTTCAGCTTCATTTTGGATTCTGGACAGAAATAAGGGTATAAATGCTTGAAATTCCTCACAAACCCTGTGTTATTAATAGTGGGACTAATTGCTCCTTGCATGTTGTTCAAACTTATTTTTCAGTTCATTGTGATAAAAATGTCATAGACAGTGTATTTCCCCAGGGTAACACCTGAATCTGCACCAGCAGAAGCTGTGAAGCTGTGCTTCAGTGATAACTCACAAGTTAAAATCAAGAATTGCCCCTGGACTGTAGCACCGGGAGGAAACGATTGCAGACAATTTGTTTAAGTTTCATGTTCTAATGCCTGGCATCAGGCAAGATGGGAAGGATACCACTTTCCTCCTACTAAGCTACTCAGTTTTTCCCACCATAGTGGTGGGCTGGGGAGCTCTGGCTTTTTCTCTCCTCCTTGAGTGGTGAGAGGGATCGTCCCTTGCGCAGCTTTCAAAGAGCACTACCTGGATTTTGGCCTTAATTTTGGGAACTTGGATTTCTTCGTCTTTCAAATCAGTCTAACAGCTCCTCCACCTTAGAATCATAGAATCATTTGAGCTGGAAGGGACCCTTAAAGGTCATCTTGCCCAACTCCCCTGCAGTGAACAGGGACACCTACAGCTCCATCAGGTGCTCAGAGCCTGGGCCAGCCTGACCTCGAATGTGTCCAGAGATGGGGCATCCACCAGCTCTCTGGGCAACCTGTGCCAGCGCCTCTCCGCCTTTATAAAAAACTTCTTCCTTATATCTAACCTAAATCTCCCTTCTTTTAGTTTGAATCTATTTCCTCTTGTCCTATCACAAACAGACCCTGCTAAATAGCCTGTCTTCCTTCTCATCCCTTTCTGGGACATGGTATGGGAGGGTGGCACCCAGAGGGGACACCCAGACCACATAGCTCATGGGGTTAACCCCAGGCAGGACTCAAGTCTTCAAGAAAAGTGAAAGCTTATACATTACATGATTTAAGATTAATAACACTGAAATAATACCAATAATGCAGCATTTAAAAGCTGGCTGCCAATAATACAGCACCTATGTTATTTTCTCGTACAGTCCTGGAGACACAGTGTATGCACAGTGCAATATTGTGCTCTTGGCTTCTTATTCTATGTTTCCACATTGCTGCTCTGCAGGGTTTGTGCCTGACATCCAGATGTAGGTACCCACAACAGAAAACTGGGCCAGGAGCATTGCTGCAGTTTCCAAAAAAGTGCATTTCCCAGGTGCCTGCATTTCTGCCTGGAAGCAGCACTGAGGCATCCTTTGGGTGCACTCCGTGCAGCCTGCAGAGAGGAGTCTGAAATCAGGAGAGAGGAACAAATAAATGAAATATTAAGGGTCAGGAGCTACAAAGGACAGGGTAACAATGAGCATCACCCCAGATCCCTGTGGAGTGGAGGAGATCCCCACCCCAGTGAGGTGAGCTCATTATATTCACAGGTCTGGCATCCCTCCCTTTCCCAAAGCACGTTTCCATGGTGACCAAAGCAGGGTGCTTGGTCCAGCTGTGCCAGACATGCCAGGAATGATTTGGGCTTCCCACACTCCTGCCACAGGAGTGACCAGCATAGGATTGGTTTGGCACAGTGCTGAGCATCACTGCATGCAGGTGGTTTTGCTCCAGTGTGGGGAAACAAGGTTGATGGGAGGATGCTGTGGTTTAACCCAGCAGGTGGCAGAGCATCGCACAGTTGTTCTCTCACTCTTCCCCTTCCCAGTGGGGTAGGGGAGAGAATTGGGAAAAAAAAATGTAGAACTCATGGGATGAGATAAAACTATTAACTAAGATAGAGAAAATATTGCAGCTGGTAAGCAAGATGCACAGATTGCCTGAAATTCAGTTTCCATTTCCAGAGAAGAAATGGTCCTACATTCTTATTTCCAAGGGATACCATGAGAATAAAGTTCATCATGTAATCTGGAAGGCTCGTCACCCTGCAGCAGTGAGGCTTGTTCATACATCCTCACACAGAGCTTCAGCTCAGCCAGGAAAACTCTCACCTCCCCAGCATTTGCAGCTTGTGGGCATACAGGGAAGAATTTATTTTGGGAGCAGAGGATCCTCCTTCTGCTGCTGGCTGCTGCAGTGGTCTCTGGAAATGTAATGAGGCAGAGCAGTATAGGGAGGAGAAGGGAAGGCATGTACAGCACAGCACGTACAGCCAGGCTATGGAAGTCACTGCCACTGGGCGTCACTGTGCCCATGAATTTAGCAAAATTGAAGAAGTTAGCATTTTCTTGCATGCACAGCAGAAATATCCTGGCTTGTTAAGAACAATGTTCTTGTTAACTTCTATTCTGGAAGTCAAATAAAGCCCTCGGGGCCTTTAGAGCTGAAAGGTCACAGGCAGAGTGGCCAATTTTCATATATCTGCCACCCTATACTTCACCTGCATGTCTGGTGGGCTGTAATCAAAGGCAGGACCATGAAGCAGTGCTCTCAAATCTGATCTGACCTGACAGTTTCAGGTATCTCTCTGCTGCTGTGTAGTCTTCCTTTAAATGGTGACAGGATCAGGGAGGTCTAAAAGACCTTTTCTACCTGCCCATCGTCTTCTCAGTCCCCAGAAGATGGAAAGGACCAGTGTCTCAGTTATTGCCATTGTGATACCGGCACAGGTTGCCCAGAGAGCTGGTGGATGTCCTGTCCCTGGAGGGACCCAAGGTCAGGCTGGACCAGGCTCTGAGCACCTGATGGCACTGTAGGTGTTCCTGTGCACTGCAGGGGAGTTGTACTAGACGGCCTTTAAGAGTCCCTTCTAACTCAAATGATTCTATGATTCTACCATTTGCCTGCCTGTAGGTGAACCTGATTCCACCCCAGTTGCACTGACAAGGGAGGGAGCAGGTATCTGATTCTCAGCTCATTGCGCCAGCTAAGCTACCCTCCTTTCTTGGCCCAGGGTACCTCTACCACACAGCACCCCAGGGTAGGACAGGAGCCCACCAACATCACTACTTGGGACATGTGGGCTCCGTGCTTCTTGCCCAGCTCCAGGCTGGAGGTGCAGTGGAGATTTGTGGAGGAATGCAGCTTCTAAAGAGTGGTTGGAGAAGAAGAGAAAAAGCAAACCAAAAGACAAGAGTCATTTCAGAGAGTTATGTTACTTGTTTTCAGGGTCAGTACTTAAGTAATGGTAAGACTGCACACAACGCTGTAAATCTGTCCTTGAGCATAAGCATATGGAAAGTATTGTGGGATAAATTAACTTCATAAATTATGGTTTTTCTGTTTTCACTCGGCCTTCTTTTCACTTGCTGATTAATACTTCTACCTTATTTCATGTGCCTTTGCCATACCAGAGGCACAACAGGAATGAATCCCAAAGGACACAAATTCCTCTGCAAATGGACTTTGGGTCTTCCTAGATATCACCAAGAACAGAAAGAAAACTAACAGCTGTGCTCAGAGAGAAGCAGTTGGCCATGACAAGAAAGCAGGAACATGTGCTAATTCCTCTACAGAACTGGGACCAGCTCTGCTGGCTTCTCTCAGGGCATGGTGGATGAGACACTGAGACATTATTTGCACTGTGCTCGCACATGACAAATCATCATTTGATGATGACCCCAGCAGTGGGCGGGAAGTGCTAGCAACCACACTTCTTTCATCTAAGACAAGGTGCAGGTCTGGAGTGCATTGCCGGAAGGATACCCACAAGATCTTCCTTTCCCATTGTATTGCTGCAGTACCTACGCATTTGCTACTCAGTTCTCCTATCCCTGTTGTCAAGGTGTTTGTCATGCTTGTGATTGCAGCAGTTTAGGCTCCCTCTGAAGGGTACTTTCCTTATCTGTTTTGACAAGGAGTCTTTGTTCTGATTTGTGGTACATTAGGGCTTAGAGCTGCACAAGATCTCTCTTCTAGAAATGATCAGAAAGCAGATTTCATATCCCAGGAGAAAATATTGAGATTTACATGCTGTTGTTCTAAAACAGTCAGAAAATGGCAATTTCTGTTGTTTCTTCTTTTGTTTTTATTTCGTTTTGTTTTTACTTAAGCAGTGTTGCAGAGAGACTGGCTCAGTTTCGATCCTTTGCTCTTTTCTCCCTTTTTGCTTTTCCGTAAAAAAAGATAAATATCACTATGAATAAAATTCTCAATAAGAAATAACTTCAACCTTGGACACAGGGGGTAAACAGATGTATATGATATCCTTTCAATCTTTAAATATATGCAAGTGGTGATGAATATATTTAACTGTGCTGATGAGGTGCTATCCACTTATGGGAAAATAAGAACAATAATAAAGAAATTTTTAAAAAAGAAAGGGAAAGAAAAGAGTTTTTTGGAGATATCTATGCTCCACCCCTTTCCAGCATGACCTTTGGCAGCTGGGGTGATCCCTGGTTTGTGTAGGAGCTACCCTGTGTTTGAGCTGGGGTCGGCCATGGGGGAATGTCAACTCTACCTTAGTTTAATGAAATTACTTTATCTTCCTGACCAAGATGAAGGCTCAAGCTTTCTTCCATAAGAAAGAGGAGACAGAAATGGATGGGAAGGGAGAGAGGAGAAGGCATGTGGGATTTTCCCACTGTGGTCCCAGGAGGTACATATTTCTGTAGCAATGTTAAGTTACAGACAGAATCTGTCTGAAGACAGGAATAGATTTCTGAGGTTTCTCCCCGTAAGAGATCCATATTTTCCATGTGAAGAGATGGAGTTGGAGTATTTCCCTTCAGAGGCCTCTGGGTATTTGAAGTGGTTTGTTAGGTTTAAAATAGATATAAGGCAGAGTGAAAAGAAGGTGGCTTACATTGTTTTCTTTAATATGACAAATAGTGCAGATTCCTTCTAATAACTGATTGCCCCAGTTCCTGACCAGTTCTGCCACATACAGGTTTTCTCTATTGACTTTCAATCCCATGCTACTTTGCACTCTTCTGTGTATTTCTGACTGTTTTGCAGCCTTTTAAACATGCCTCTTGCTTGGCATATGGATAATGGCGACAGGCAGAGAGTGGCTTGAAGAACATGGCTTTTTCTGAGTGTTCTATATGATTTAGCAGAACTATACCACGCTCACCTATTGCTCCCATCAGGAGGTATAATTTTCACAGCAGTAACTGAATTATCTAGAGTAGCAGAAATAACAGTCAAATATTTTTCCTTTTGTTACTCCTGAATTTCATTTAGTTTATTGATCAGCCACCAGAACCTCAAACAGCTGCCTTGCAAAGGAAAATTTGCCAGGTAAAATTATTATTTTTGTCATAAGATTTTAAGCATCTAACGTTTAAAATCTTTTTTAGGCCAAATGTAGTTTCCTTTTTCCTCTTTTCAGCTGAAAGGTCTGAACTTCCTATTTAAAACAAATACAGGATTGCTACTTAACGTAGAAGGCTTTGTCACTGCTGCTGCCATGGACACATTCAGCTTTTCACCATTAAGCTTGTTAATGTGAAAGTTTTCTCCTACAACTCTAGACATACATTTTTAACATCCTTCTCTCATTTCATTAAGTTTTAGGAATGCTCTAGATGCAAACTCCACAGTTCCACTGAGATGCATGTCTTAGTTTCTTTTACATATATCTGTGATTGATTTATTAAACTAGATGGCAAACTGTTCCTTCAGTCCTAAAGCAGCAACTTTTTAATATATAATTTTTAGCTGTTGGACTTCTCTTTTCTTCTGGTGGGCACGGTATACTTTTGGGTTTTCTTCTTTTTATGCCTGAGAGAAGTGTGTTGCTCAGGAAGCAAAGGTTCATAAAGATTGTTAGACTTCAACACAGGAGTAAAGGATTTGTATTGCTGATGGAGATGTTTAAGAAATAAACAAATAATCTCAAAGTTTCATTTTCCATAACTTTTATGAAAGTAGAGTCTTTTAAAAATATATTCATGAGAACAAGAAGAAAGGGCTGGGTTTTGTGTTCTTTCTTTGCTCAAGTGGTGAACAATTGAAAATACAGGAGCAAAAACTAAGTGATACAGAAAAAAAGGCTTTTAATTATATTTTTAGCAGTTTATTTCTTAACCTGTTGACATTGCTCTCTATTTACTTCTGGTGTACAAAGAACATTTGGGTGAATGGAAGCAGTCTTTGAATATTTAAACTATCACTTTCTCCAAACAAACTGTAAAATCTCTTAAAAACATGTCTGAGATTTCTAGGAATCTTTCATCAAAACCTTAGATAGTTCCTCCTTAACAGGATTTAAGAAAAAAATACAAATAAGCACAGCGTTAAAAAATATATTCTTAGGCTTATGGAGAGGAAAATGGGCTAAATTTAAAAAAAGTAAAAAAATGCTAAAAAAGTTTTGGCGCCTTCAGTTGACATAAGGGCTTCAATCTGTCAAAATGAGAGCTTTTTCTTTGTAGTTTTATATAGATAACAAGCTTCTTTTTTTTTCTTCTTATGTTGTGTGCACATTTTTGTTGGCACTGGAATATTTCCTTGTCTCCTTTAAGGGAGTAGAAAAAGGCAGTAAAAATTCATTGTTATGTCACTTTGTCCAGATGACAAATGGACCTTTAAATGTATGACGGTCCCAAGAATTTGGCATACTTTTTGAAGGCAAAAGAAGAAGGTCAGGGTTAATTTAAACACAGAATTTTAGCTTCTAACCACATTTGATCTTATCTTGAGAGAAATTATTTAATGGATTATTGCATGGAAATGGAAAGAGCTGGAAAAACCTTTAAAGTTATCTAACACAGAATTGAATTTCTAACATATTTTTGAGTGTCTGCCCTGAAAAAGAATGAAGCAGCTACAATTTCAGTCCCTGAACTTCACAGAGCAAAGAAGCACTTGTATAGAGCTTTGTTGCTAATTAATGGAAATTACCTGAGAAATAAGATCAGAATGTACAAACTCCTTACTCAAGGTTCAAGAAGGGGATATTCTTCAGTAAATATAGCAAAACAAACATTGAATTTGAGGTAGGTCATCACCTGGAATTTTTGTTGCACATTCACTGTATCAGAACACCAAATGAATTTGCTTCTTGGATATTCCTTCCTCCCTCTTTGGTACTCATGGCACCAGTTTTCACGCCTTTATGGATGTTATTCACCCAGTGATGCTCAGATGTTTTTCAGAGCTGGATGTGCATTGAAGTTTGGTACACAGTTATCATGAAAATAAAATTTATTAAAAAACACCTTTTATCTAAGTGATGTTGGACTGCCTAACTCCTCTCTGCTGAATACTGAGGGATTCTGGTCTTTGCTAGTCTAGCAATGGTAATCAATACCAAAATCCATTAAAACTGTGAGATTTTCTGATTCCCACTCTGTACAGGAAGTGCCAAGTCACCTCAGACACTCTGTGGCTCCTTTAAAGTACGATATTATAGAAGTGCATGGGATATCCAGTATTCTTGGAGGAAAGGAAGCATGAATTCACATGGAAGCACACACATATACACCTTATGCCACTTTTCTAATGAAAAGATGCAAACAAAGACATACAGAGTGGTTTTTACGGAGGCTGTACATTTCTGCCCCAGCCATCAGCCTGGCATTGGGAGGTAAGGCACAGAGACAATGAGAAGCACAGCAAGGGTAAAGATGCATCTCACCCATGACTACTGGGCATGACTACTTCCTGCTCTACCTGTGTTTTGGAGCTTGGATGTTTGCAGACCCAAACCAGTGAGACAAGGGTACCCCTCATTTCTGGATATAAACAGAGGAGGTTACAACGGGCTGGTATTTAGGGACACAGCAGCATGCCATTTCGGGACAAGTTTGCAGGCCTACAGAATTGGTGCATCCAAAGAGGTCCAGTGCCATGCTTCATCTCTTGCATTAGTCATCCATAACTCCTCTTCCACCACCAAAAGCCTGGGCCCTCTTATGGACAGGAGAAGAAGAAGGGAGATCTTCTCCCAGTTTCATCTAGTTAAAACCTGTTACTCTGTTAAGTCCAAGAAGGTGTGTAGACTCTAGTGACACTTCTGGTCATTTTATTCATTGCTATGTCAAAAACAAAGCTTATAAGTCACTTGTCTGATTATGCTGAAACACAACCTAGATCCAGCAACTGCTTATGGTCATTACAAACCTAATAGCACCACATGTGCAATTAAGCATCTACCCAGTGGCAGACCCTTGCCAGGGTTGTTAGGCCTTTGACTGAAAATGTGAGACAAAACAACATGGCTGTTTGGTTCATCATCCTCTTTTTTTTTCTTCTGAATGTGACATTTCCACTCTGTACAGTCTTAATTATCTTCTAATCTTCTGTATAAAACTATGTGCCCGCTACATGTCAAAGTGTATCTGCTGTCTTCCTAAGCAAATAGTTTCTTTGGTATGTTTTCCATTTGCACAGTTAGCTGTTAAACCTGGGAACCTCTCTGCAGCTTAGCCCCCCAGATGTGCCAGTTTTAAATATAGTGGCAAAATGACAAATTGCACATGTCAGTATGAGGGGGTTTAGCACGTTGTCCTTTCTTATTTAGTGGGTTTTGCTACTCAAATTAGGTGAAAACACAAAATCACAGTCTTTACCACTATCATTCTACTTGTAAATTGGGGCAGAACTTTAGACAATCTTCAGGGGCATCTTCTGCTGAATGGGAGAAATACTGTGACTGCAAACTTAGGGAAGTCAAAATTAAGACAATGCAAGAGAGAGAGCGCTTTTCAGTTTAATTGCTAAATTGTTTTAGTTAAGTCTGCTCCCTGTTCACTATGTGTTCAACAATAAAATTAATATTTTTTTGCAACTCTGTGTCTTTTCTTATTCAAATGTCATTCTTCAGATTAAATATGCTTAACAACGCTTTTCATCAGCCTTCCAATAAGACGAAACCAGAACTATGCTTATTGATATCTTGAAGTGGCAAGTGGGGAAAAATGTCAGAGCAATGTTCTAAGAACTTTTTTTAGCATTATAAATAAAGGGAAAACTGTCCTTTAAGAGTTTCTTATATTTATATCATTAGCATTACAACTGTACATGATAAGCAAAGTTAAGAAATCTCTATCAGCTTTTGCCTGAATTAGTCAGAGTTCTAAACCTTTTTTTCCCAGTTCTAATTTGTTTTATTAGTCTTATTATCTCAAATTGTTATAACTGCCTTTCAGCTAGAGGGTTGCGTACAAATTGTGTGGTTTGATCAATACCCAATTCAGTTTTTTCTTTCTTATATAGCTCAAGAAATGTAGATAAGCCTTGCTCCAAGAATGATTAACAGAATTCAGCAATAGAGCTTTGTTTTGTTTTTATCAGAAAGCATTCAGAACTGTTATCAAACCAAAATAGTGGATTTTTCATCCATTTGAAACTCTTATAAATCATAAGTTATTAGACTGTCATGAGCAGGAGTACATTTTCTTTGGAGCTCTCTATGCAAGCAGCAGCCCAGCTAAGCAGTCTGCTTTAAGAAAGAAATCTTTTTTACATGAAGACATACTTAAAAAATTGTAATTGTGTACTTTGTCTGCATGTGTTAGAGTGCACAGAGTATTTGGAAAAGTCACATGTAGGAGAAAAAAAAGGGGAATTTCTTTAAATGCTTATTGTGATTAAGAGATAGGCTCTTTGGTGTCATCTATATTTATCACAGAATCACAGAATGGTTTGGGTTGGAAGGGACCTTTAAGATCATCTAGTTCCAACTGCCCTGCAATAGGCAGGGATCCTCTCTCTTGACCAGGTCGCTCACAGCCCCATCCAGCCTGGCCTTGACTATGGTACAAATACACAGATTTTTGGACTGAGTGCTGCTAAAAACCTGATTTTAATCCCTCAGATGACTTTAAATTTCTAACTGAATGTAAAAAGATAGTTAAGAAACCCTCAGCAGTTAAATATTTGATATAATAAGGACATTAATAATCGAATCGTTTTAATGTTAAATCTTCTAGGATCATATTGCAATAATTTGGGCTTCTGAATTTTTTTATCTGGTATCGTTAACAGTCACATCTGCCAAATTTCCTTCAAGTCTATTTCAGAATAACACCAAAGATTTTTCTGTCAAGAGGAATGCCTACAGAAAAATACAACTGTTACTGACATTGCCTGTTACAAACAGTAATTATTTTATTTCAGTTGCAAAACCTTTCATGAAAGTATCAAAAATCTTAATTTTTTTTTACAATGAATACTTCTCAAAAACTAACAAACACCAGTTTCATTTTAGACAACTTTTGAAAATATGAAATAGGAAAGAAAATTGTTTTGAAATATTCCTGTATACAATTTATGTAATAATTTCAATTTCATTGATTAAGATATAGCTATTTTTTACAATAAGAAATCCACATACCCAGCAAATAGGAGAACCTATTTGTTTTCGTATTTCACTCATGAGCACACCTTGAATAATTTAAAGCAAAAAACTACCAAAAAAATCTAGGAAAAACAAACAGCAAAGTTTAAAGACAAACTCTTATCCTGAAATGTAATAATACAAGATCTGGACTTTAGGTAACACACACATACACACACACACACACACACACACACACACACACACACACACACAGGAAAAAATAAATTAATCAGAAAGCCTTTTGTCATTTCAGAATATTAAATCTGGAGGAAAGACAGTCTCTCTTGGTGTAATTCAATGTCCCTTCCTTTGCATTCCTTCACTTTGGTCAGGTGCCCTGTACTCCCGCACGCGCTGTACAATCCTCCCAGCTGTACAGCCAGTGCCTCTGCTTTATGCCTGCCCTTTGGGATTAAAGAGATCTGGGCTGCTTCAGAGAGAAGCACCTTTTAGTGTGGTGGAGTTGCAGTGCTGAAGAGACTGACTGGGTGAACAACACTTACTCCCTTGCCTTGGATGAGTTTACAGAAGTTAATGCTTCATCCCCAGAGACATTGCTTGGATGGCACTCTGAGCACTCTGACGTCCCTGTAGGTGTCTCTGTTCATTGCAGGGGAGTTGGCCTAGACGGCCTATAAATTTCCCTTCCAATGCAAACAATTATACGATTCTATGATTCTCAGTCAAGCTACATGCATCGCAACTACTGCACCAAAGGGAGGTTCTCTGTAGTTCTCCCATGTAGATATTCCTGCACTCATCTGTGCTAAATGTATGTCCAACACAACTGTTGGCACATCAGCACTCCCTGCAGTTCGGAGTAGATTTATTTCCCATAGAGGTGGGTTGTTGCAATAGGTAATACTTCTACAGTCATTGACTCAGCAGATAAACGCTTCAGCCTTCTCTGCTGCCATAGCACGGTGGCCAGGACAGGGCGCACTTTGGCTCTATGGCAAGGCTGGGCTGGGCTGCTCAGGCAGTATCCAGCCTTCTTCCAGTTTGTCAAAACTTTTTGTTTCTGTCTCCTAATTAATCACCATTTTGGCCTTGCCAAGTCTTTGAGGTTACAGCTGTTGTGTAGATGTCGAGAGAGCAAAAATTAACTATTTCCATTATGCCTACACTTCATGCTTCTCTGCATAGATAGTCCTCAACTGCAAGGTGTAATACTGAGTTTGGGATGTAAAACAGGCCATTAACAGAGAGGCAGATCTGCTGAGAGGTTGTGTCTTAATAAGGCATGTTTCATCTGAGGTAATCAGGTGGAAAATACAGAACCATTCTGCAACTCAAGGTTTATATGGCACATGCCTTTCAGAAAATGGAAGAATGAGCAATTTTTGTGACCTGATTTACAGAAAAAAAAAAAAACATTTAAAAATTTATACTTAAATTAATGTCTTTTAAGGAATAGTAATTCATAAACCTGATGTAATCTGATGTACGTGATGTAATCTACTTCACGATTCACTAAATATTTGCCACATTATGTTGTTTATGATTCAATATTTAATATTCAAATTTTCAAATTTAAATAAAAACCATTAAGTGAAATTCATTGCTTGAGGCTGTCCACTTAGGTCTTTGCTATTAACCTTGCTGACCCTATGCTTTAAAATACTTTAAAATGTACTTGCAACAGAATTCCCCAGCAGCAACCACTCTAAAGCTGGATTCCACGCTTCCCATGAGCAAGAGACCAGTTACAACAAGCCTCATTTGGACATCTGTGTTGCATGGTCAGTAACACTTCAGCTACCATTTCCCACAGAAGCAAAAATAGTACTTGGGCTGTGCTTCACTCGAGGAAACGTGAGCTGTCGCGCTGATAGCACTGGGGATAGTCCACAGCACAGAGTTAATTGCATGGTTTCTGTCACTCTGTCATGATCTTTGGTCTTCCCACAGTCAGAAATGAGCCCTTTCTTATCTGACATGTCTATGTATCACTCCTTCTGCGAGTTCTGTGCCTGTCTAATTTAAAAATAATAGCCAATGAATCAGACATTTTTCATTGGTAAGAACACTGAGTAAACCTAACATTGCAATTTTTTCCCCAAAGTAATTTTCCAAAGCTTCTTTATTAAAAAAAAAAAAAAAAAAAAAAAAAAAAAGGATTAATGACGTTGGGTAATCCAATGTTTTTCTGGTACATTGTTAATTTCCTTTACCCAGTTATGTCAATTAAATGCAAGCCATTAGTGCAACTGCTCAGTTTGCTCTAATGAGGTATGTATTGATTTATAATGAAGATTTTTTTCCCCAAGATTAAATGTAGCTTGGGAAAAAGGGTTAGAAAGCCTAACAGGACACACACTTCTGTTCCACTTAAGCAACACATTCACTTTTTCCACTCTGTAGCTGCTGTAAATGTCTGCATTGCAGTTTATAAGATGAGATGGTTAGTTACAATTGTAATCCCACAGCTGGATCCACACAGCATCTCTGCAGAGATACTCAAAGTGAAGATTAAGGTCAGGCCCAAATGTGCTGCATTTTGAGAACAACCCAAACAGGACTGCTCTGAGGTCATTCTCTGTGCACCTGGAGTGGTTTGGTGCAGAATGAACTCTTGCAATCAGAAAGTCCAGTCCACATGCAGATCAATGCACTACTTCTGTGTGATGACTCATTACCCGTTCATGTGCACAGATCATGAGAATGCATTACATAAAAATATCATAAACATTGGAAAGTTGTGCTGTGTTGGTACAAGTATTTAACTCAAAAGCTGTGAATGGGTAGAAGCAGGGGATCTTGAAGTGCCTGCACGCACATCACATTACAGCTCATCCTTGTTTCTCCAAGACTTCGCTCTCAAGGCAGGGCCAAGAGCTGTATTTTCCATTTAGCAATTTGCAGTTTCTTTCCAGAATCTTTTTCAGGACTATATAGCAGGCCTGAATGTTTTATTTGAGTGTACATGGCATGAGTGGGATGTATTTCAAAAACAGTTTCCAACATCCCAAGCCATCAAAAACGTTTGCAACAACCTGTACCAAAACTTAGGTAAGTACATGGAGGAAGTTTTAAGCTAAATTCACTTCCCAGTTAACTCAGACTAGATGCTATGTAACAGATTAAGATCAAGGAACATGATCTCCCAAAAGTTAACAAGTACAAAAAACCACCATCTTATGAGACCCTGAATCAAAACAAGCACACCCGGGACATGTCCTGTGAACTTCATACCTAAAGAGAGCCAGGACATGAGATCTCAGAGAGGACCACCACCCTTTGCATGATGAACAAAGCCTTGAGAAAGATGGGGAGAGTGTGGTGGGGACAGTGAGGCTAAGGCAATCCTCTATGCCAGTGGATTTCCATCTCTGTGATTGTTTCTTGGCATGAAGCTGTCCCCAGAGGTCTGCTTTCCTTCAGCTAACAAAGGACAGATTTTTATGGGCTCCTTCTTAAGACACTCATGGTCAGCTTCAAACTCCACCTTGACTTCAACCCGCAGGCCTTTCTATCTCCTGCTCCCAGCATACAAGCTTCAGTTAGGTTTCAGACACAGGTGCTAAGAGCAGTCAATGAACACTACACTAAGGCAGGCATTTTAGAGCCAGGTCTTCCATCTCAAAGCAGCTCCATTTCAGTAGGAACGTCACTGCATTTGCTGATATAGCAGGTGACATTAGTCATAAAGAAACTGGCATGAAAGTAAGCATGCAAAATAAAATTATTTTATTCAACTGCAAAACTACAAAAATTTGTACTTCTCCATTTCTAAAGAAAATCACTTTCTTTTTCCTTTGAAAATGGACATACTTATCAGTTTTCCTGAGGAGAAATTGTAAAACATTTTTAGTTTTCTCATAAAGCTCTGCTCAGCTGTTATTTGCCTCTTTGCTCTTCCTGAGATAGTGTGTTGTTTTTTTCTGCGATAAAGCAAGAAATGAATTAATTTGCAGTCAGTCTAATTTGCATTCGTGCCTGAGCAGAGTTTGACAAATAGCTCTGGAATTTAATGATGGTTTGGTTACCTTTACAGCATTTGAACAAATCAGGGTTTGTTTCACCACTTCCCTGCTGCCAGAAAAAGAGAAAGTAAAACAAGCAAAGCCACCTAAGGGTTTCTTCCCCACCAGAGCTGTATGTAATCCCATAACACTTGAGACACTGTAACCACAGTAAACTGCTGTTTTTTAATAGAGGCTGGATTTAACATCTTGTATAAAAAAAGCATTGTGTATGTGCTCCTAGATTTTCAAGTCATGCTTTTCAGCTGATAAATAAAGGACTTTACTGTACTATATGTCACAGTATTTAATGTCTAATATTAAAGACTTATGTAATTGGCATTTGACTTAAACAAAATCTCAAGTAGACCAGAAGTGTTATTTTAAACCCTGCTTGAGCTTAATAACTGAGCCAATACTCAATCTGTGCCAGATTTCATACGCGCCTGCCTGAATAGGCCATCCAATGTGAAGCTGACACACAGGTATCCAACAAGCCAAATTTGTATCCTAAGAAATTACTAGAAGCAGTAGCTATTTATAAATTTGGAATGCTGGAGAGAGTTATTACGATCTTTTAGTCCAAATCATTGTGCAGAAGAAAATGTTAAATTTAATTCATTTTTGCATCATACGTTGATTCCTTTTGACCTAGCTCAAATCCTACAGAAATATACTTATTTTTAGTGACATCATGGAATGACAACAACAAAAGACACCTCTTTTTCTTTGCAGATGTTGATATTTAGCCAGATATGCACGCATTTAAGAGCTGGATTCACAGTAGATGGCATAAATATGTTTTTTTAACTTTTCTACACTGTGTGCTCCTGAATGGCATAAAGGCTTTCTAGATCTAACTCAGCAGAAAAATAAAATATATATTTTTAAGCACCTTATATTATTCTTTAACAAAAAAAAAAAAAAAAAAAAAAAGAGGAAGGGGATCTATGACCTTTAAAAATTAAAGACTAATTTCAGGCAGGAACACAGTCTACAATATGTGATAATGTGGAAAATATTTGAAGTCATAAAATACTCTCTGCTTCATAATCATTCAAATGTAGACATTTTATGTAGCATTATATTTAACATAAGGACTATTTCAACATACACAGACACATAAATTGTATATATTTCTGGAGAGCGATATTTTACAGTTCAGTCAGTGCCAGTGAAAGACATTAAACTGGCAGCATTGGAGGCCAATAACCTGAATTTACCTGGAGATCTGCTGTAGTTTGAGAAAGAGAAGCACATTGTCAAAGGCATTCTAACCTGAAAAGATCTACAGTATGATGTGCTACTGCCAGAAGCACACAAAGTTAAAATAGTGTCAAAACTAGATAATTGGAGACCTACTTTCCTCTTCCTTCTTTTCACTCTCTACCTTTTCTGGGAGTACCTGGCAAATGATGGATATTTCTCTGAAGATCTGTCCTATTTTAACTCTTACTTACGCCACTGGAAGATATCAGAGCAGACTGACCCTCAGTTTGGTGTATTCCATCCACTCTTGTGCTCCTGAGTTGCATGACCTCTCATGGACTTAAGGATCAGACTGGGTAAGATGGAAAATTACAGCAAAGAAAAGAGAACCAATCCAAACCAGATACCACACTTTAAAAAGCTGAGTAAAGGTGGTATTCACATATTTGCTTAACTGTTTCAGTTTCTAATACTGTCTTCAACATGCAGGCATCTTTTCTTTTGACCAGTAAATTATCCGGTGATATTCTCATCTTGATACAGCTATCCAGGTGTATACATATCTGTAAGCAAGAAGTACACCACCCAGTCATGCAGAGTACCTCAAGGGTCAGCAGTGTGCTGCTTTCCATGAAAGCACAACAAAACTCATGGATTTTCCCTTTGAGGCATCTTATGCTTTATGCAGAAAAAAAACACCTACTGATACAATAATAATTATAATCACTTTGGTAGAACAGGAGGGAAAAACGCTTAATGTAATAAAAGATACCTGAAATCTAAGTTGGACAAGCATCCATACCTAGAGAAGTAATGTTTTCACAGGAGACCAATGATGGGTATCGCAATACAGAAATATAGAAAGTATCAGAGGCAAAGATCTTTACTTTCCCCTTGCTTCCTTCTGGGTTTTCTCAACTGTTGTGATGATTTCTTCTGTTTCCTAAACACAAGAAGTGGGCATTGACATCTTTTGACCAGCTTGATCCAGGGAGTCCTATAGTCTCATCCCTTGAATGACCCAGAACCAACCTCCCTAAATTCAGAGAGTTCTGTGGGGCTCCATCTTAATGGATGATTTAGTCTTCCAAGCTTTGTTCAGTATCGTGTACTGCACATGAAAAATGGATCCAGAAAGTGAAGAACAGAGATCGCTAACTCTAATTTGTGATTAAACTCACTGTTAAACAAATGTCTGCAGACATCTGTCTTTGCAATAACAGTCCTCACTCTGAAGAAGCCAGCTTAGATGTGCCAAACCAGCCAAATTAATGTCTATGAGAGGATTGGGTTCCCCCTTTTTCACTGTAGAAAATGGCAGGTTTCAGACAAGCTGAACTGAAGGACTTATCCAGTTCTCTTGAGGGTCTCATCTCTTACACTTATATTGCTGCTGTTGTGCCGTTGCAGTCTTTAAAATAAGGCATCCAAACTAAGAAACACTAACCAGCTCTTTATATTGCAAAGTGAAACACATATCCCAGAAAACTCACACAAATATTCAGAAAAATAGCAAATACCACATTTTATATTCTTGACCCTCACCACAGCATCATTGCATCATTCCGATCACCAGCCAGGTGCCCCAAGGCCAGCCTTCAAAGTGTTTGCTCAGATTTGTCACAGGAAAGGCCAGAAGCTTGAAAGATTTCACCTCTCACATTTCATCTCTTCTTTAGCCAATCAGCCAGCTTGCTTTACTTTTCCCATTTTTATTATGAAAACATCTTATCCTACAGTTTTATGTTACTGAAACGTTTTCCCTGCAGTTCATTTGTTCCTTTGCTGACCACCAGGAAACTCCTAACAAAGCCTTCTCTGCCTCTCTGGGAGCAGGTCTCCTGCCCAGTGTAAACAGGATGTCTCTTTCCTCAGACTTGTACATGACTTAAACTAGACCCTTTCAGTCCCTTCACCAGATAAGAACTTTGGAAAAGGGCTTTTTTCTCTAAAGTACATGTATGGCTGTCTGAAACAGAGGCAGCGGGGTGGTTTATCACTGTGGCCATCTAAAATAGGTTCTGTAGGTGCTCTCTTAAGTGAATCAGGGCTCCGAAGTGAAACAAAGTCTTTTGCTTTCTACTTTACTCCAGAGGAAAAGTAAATACCTGTACTCTGAAGGAAATCACTCTGTTGGTAGGTTATTTAGCAGGCAACCTCCCACTATACTGCTCTGCTTCCCCCATTTGTCTGAAGTCCATTATCTCCTACTGGAATTACTTCTACCATTGCTAATCAGAAAGCTTCAAGGGCAATGTTTTTGTAATTGGACATCAGCCAAAACTTGTTGCGTGTCTAAACCTCTCAACTATTCACCTATTGCCAATTTTACTGCTGCTTAACCTCAAGGAATTCAGCTTTGCTTTGAAACAGTTCACTGTTTTGAGTCAGACTTTCTTCTAACTCCCCTTCATCATTTAAGTGAAAGTTCTGCCAACTCCATAGAGCTGGTTAAGGGCATAATTGTAATGGATGAATGTATCTGATTTCCCCACTTACATGTATGTTTTCACTCATCGCATCTCAAATTTTACGCTCTACAAAGTCAAGGCCATATAAAGCTTTGAATTTAACATGCTATAAGGAATCTTAGCTCAGAATTAAGAGCAGTTAAATGAATAGGAGATTACAAGAGAGAAGCTGTGGCTGTTAGAGTCAGTCAGAGTCTTTATCCTTGACTTTAATGGATGTTAGATTAAGCAGTGCGTAGAAGCACGAATAATTGCTTGAAAAGCCAGTGTCTGTCATTAGGACAAATAGTACGAGGTGCATGCTCAGACTGACAAGGAAACCGTGCTCAAGTCTGCCAGTTCCCAGCCCAGAAAGAGCTTCCATTTCGTGAGAGAGCTTTAAATTCCATGCTTTTAATGTAAATGTGAAAAGCAAAACAATGAAGAGATTAACATCCCCATGAAAACTCATGAATTGTTTATCTAACTCAGAAAGCAAAGCAAACCTCACACACAAATCCTTTCAAGGCTGTTTTACTTCAAGATATGATGTATCAGTACAATATGAAATCAGAGCAATTTCACTGACAAATGCTGACAATGACCTCTAAATATTTCTTCCCAAAGTCAGTGTGAGCTGAGACAGTCCAGAGCACCACACTGTCATACCAGTTCCTTCTTCTCCATGCACATCCAGTGCTGAGAAGAGACCCTCACTGCACTACACCCACTGAAAGATCTCCACGGACAAATCACCAGCAACGTCACTACAATCAAAGCGTGGGTGAAGCTCCCAGAGGAGAAATCCTTGAACACAGACATGTTCTGACTCAGGAGAACAGCATACCCTGAGCAGCAGGAAGCTCCTCCACCTTCACAGCACTCCTGTGTCCTTGCTCCTCCTCAAGGGCTTAGCCTCAGTGGCATATGTGGGGCTCTGACAGGTGTTTGTGCTCATAGACCTATGTCCACGCACAGAGGGACCTCCCCAGCATGTCTGCATTTAAATGCAGTGCTTTCTTGGCATGAATGATGGGAAAGCAATACTTGTCTTTCCTCAGCCCCAGAGAGAAACTTGTACTACATCTGAGACATGCTTGATGTTTCGGTAACCATCTCTCTAATATCTAAATGGTCTCTAAGATTAAAATCTTCCTCAGTTCAGAGCTCCTGGAACAGCACATTCTCTTATGCCTTCTCTCCTGTGCATTACTCCAGGCACTGTGGCTAAGTGGACAGAGCCACAAGCAGATGGAATGCCAGCAGCATTTTCTTTGAAAACATAGAGGAAATAACTCACTCTCTGATGAGTAAATGGAGAATCTATCCTTGTTAGGCTCTCCCACTTGTCATTTTTTTTTTTTCTGAAATACATTACAGCTGTTACCTTTTAGGGACTGCATGTGTAATCTTTTACAGATATGCAGTAAGTAGAAAGAGGTGGTTTGAATGTTTTCCTAATGGTGCCTTTTAACTCTCTGAATCAGAAGCTGTGCAAGCTGACTGATTATATTTACTGAAATTAATATTAACTATGCAAATCTTAAAATCACGGTTCTTGTACCTGTTGCCTCTGCGTAATGAGCTCAGGCAAATTTTTAATACTCTGCCATTTCTTATAAGAAATCCCATTCAACAAGAGAAGTTATTAATGGATATTTCTGAAACATATAGAAAAGAGACATTGGGAATGTTTATTTTCTCCTATGTTGTAAATGCATTTACACAAGGGCAATAAAGCACTGAGAGAAAAAAAATCCTGTGCACGTTGCTGGGATCCTCAAAAGACATTTTAAGTCCCAGGTAATGCTACAAAGTTCACCAATAGCATAAGGTTTTCTCTGGGCTGAAAATACCTACAACTTTAGGTTAATACCATTAATTCAGTTCTCAATAACAACAACAAAGCAGAATACAAAACAAAACAAAAAAACAGTTCCAGTATAGCTGTGCTAGCAGGAAGCAGTTTTTCTCAGAGCACCTTGCCTTGTTCGAAAGTATTGCCTTGTCAACAGAACAATCTCCAGATGATGTGCCCTGTATTCCTACCAGAGGGCTGATAGCACAGCTGATCATAGGAGAAAAGCCCTACAAAACAGAAACCATTCATAGATGTCTTGTGTGGAAATACATCATGGAGAGTGATGATTAGTGATAGACTTGATGGAAGGGAGAGGATGGGAAGCAAGGAGAGATGGGAGAGGAGCTTTACATTATATGGTGTGGGTGGTTTTTTTTTTTTACATAAGCTGATTGTGGTTCTAATTTAATTAGCTGATACTGGGGTTAATTCAAGTTTTAATTAGCAAAACATTCCTACTAATTATAATTCACATAATCATGGAAGGACGTTAATTGGTGTAACTGGCAGTGTTATTAATGCCCATGACTGCTATGGAAAATGTTCTCCATGGCTAATGGGAGCATCCTCTATGTTAAACTACTAATCCACTTTTCTCCTTACTACCTTGGTGGCATCATCCAACTTTGCCTGTCTGCTGCACAACTGCAGGCTGGGTTGTACACCCTTCAGTAATGGAAGAACCAAGTCAGTGCAAACTACTCTGTCCAGCTGAAGCTGGACAAGGCAGAGACATGAAGGGGTGATTAGCAAGTAGTTACTTTGCCCAGTGCAGTTGAAGGGCAGGAGAAGTCCATTACTCATTGCAGTGCAAAACAATGTTATGTTTATCCTCCAGCTAAAAACTTGATCAACTTGCAAACTCCTGGAGGTGTTTGTGCAGTAGCAGCTGACTGCTGATCCACAAACTGCTTTCAAAATCGTGTGTGTAAGGCTGACTTTAACCCACTCAATGCAACACTCCCAAGTGCTCCAATAATGTAGGCACTTCATATCTGCTAAGAACCTGAAACATTTTTCCCTGTTGCCTGTTTAGTTCAGTCTATTCATAAAAGAATGCAGAAACATAAATAACGTTATCCACTTGGGAAGTACTTACGCATTTAAAATGTACTCCTCACGTCAAACATTTAACTGATGGTCTATCATCTACATAGCTATTAATTAAAATATACCAGAGGTTCACTTGTATTCAAAGAAAGCAAAATGCCAATACACAGGATGATTCTTTTCTAAACATCACTTTCAAATTTTAAAAGAACAATAGCCATGGGTATCTATCTCATACTAAGATCATATACTATAGGAGGGAAAACATGCGTCCACAAATCTTTCTTTCAATTTTCTCTCTTTTTTAACTTGGTCCTGGTGACTTGAGTCAGTGTCTTGAACAGGAGAAAAAGGACTTTTAATTTTTTCCTCTTAAATCCTTGGTTGTGAACATTCTTGTTCAGCTTTTGCTACTAACAGACATTTGAATACTTTTTTTTTTACATATTGTATTTAAATATTTGAGTAAATCTGTAAATGCTGACTGCTTTCTTCCTCTACCTGGCTACTGAGTACATTTGAGTGAATGGCAAATCAAGGGAAAGCAAAGCCAGCAAGCATTTCAGTCTTCTGACTGGTAGGGTAGGTTTTCATCCAGAAATCCTGAAAGCTGAACTGGGCTCAAATCTGCAGCTTGTCTGTAAATCCTAAAAAAAAGGAAGGAGGAATCAAATGCTGTGCACAATGATCACTGAAAATAAACCTTATGATAACTGTTCTGCCAAAGAGTATGTGAGCATAACAAGCACACAAACAAACGTAGGAGCTGCAGCTAGCTTTAACACAGTAAGCTGTTAATTGGCAGTGCTCAAGTGAGAAGAATAAGGTAATTGCTTTTTCTTGGGAATACCCATTATTAAACGGAGTGCAGTTTCTCCTGGAGCTTGCTGTTTGCATGTTTTCCTTTTTCACTACTCCATTGCATTTGCTGTGAATGGTTTGGAGTATGTCAGCCTTCTTCTCCAAAACACATTCCTGCTACCTAAATATATGCTCTAGCCTAAAACTTGGCCTGCAGATGGTGAAGATTTGTGGAGCATGAATTTTAAAATGATAATTGTGTCTGCTTTCTCTATGTTGTAAAAAGTAACTGAGAAATGTACAGAACAGATTATTTTCTGCTAGTGTAAATCAGCAGAAATCTTTCAGTCATAATCAGGCGTATGTCTGACCTTGCAAGCTGAAGATTTGTTGACTTACATCTTCTCAAAAGTTCTGATTTGCAGGTAACTTAGCTTCTACAATTAGCAAACTTGTTGAGATGAACAAAAGAGCTAGTAAGACTGACATTCCATAAAACTGCATTTTAAATAGGAAAATAACATCACTTGTAAAATAGAATTTAACTTTTTTAATTAGAGCACCTCTGTTTTCTACCTAAGTACAGGAAAGTGACTGTTTTCACAGAAAACTGAATTTGCATCAGAGTGCCATGAATTAGGAATTTAAGCATAAATGTAGTGCACCTCTGAAATAAAAACTTTGATTTGTCCTCAGAGAGTGTTCATGCTCTTCCTGTTCTGGAATGCTAGTGCCAAGTTAGAAGGACTGACAGAGTGTGAACAGAAACCAAAAAGTAAACAAAATAAATAAAGGCCCTTTTCAAAAAGAATAAGTCTAAACTCAAAGGGTTTTCAATATATTTCCTATTAAAATTCCCATTTGTCAGTCAAGACACCTTCTAAACTCCTAAGCTTTTCAGTTTGTTTTTCCTCCTGATAAATAGCTTGAAAGCAAGTTTCATCATTTTATATTGGACATACCGCTGAGATAACCATGCAGTGACAATAAACACAGTCCTCTTTGTGCATACTCCAGCAAGCATCTGGGATTCATCTGGAATCTGTAGTTTGCATCAGGAGGTAACAGTGATCCCTCCACATGAGTCTGGTTTGGTCAGCGTTTTGTTTTCATTTAAGTTGTACGTGTCAACATCTGTCGTTTCTTTAATCACCAGAAGAAGAATTCAATTACTATTTCATAAATGAACATTGACAAATAATTTTCTCTTGCGCTCAGCAAGAGAAGTGGGGAAGCAAAGGCTGTTGTGTCTCCTTGCCTGCAGAACAATGCAACGAAGCCTTGTGGGGGTTTGTGTAAACCATGTGGAAGGAGTTTATGAACTGTGCTTGGGAGCTGGGGGTGGTAATATCCTCGCCACATGGCAGTGGTGGCTAGCAGGGGAGATTAGAGCCTTGGGGTTGAAAATCCTTCCACATGTGCTTTGCAACTGTCCCTAGCTGCAATCATTACTCTGCTGCTGGGTGAGTGGATGGGCTATAAACTAAACAGAGGGCCCATTAAACCATCATACAAGTGTGCTGCAAAACAGACTAAAGAGCTCACTGGCCTCAATGTTCACACAGTGGGAATCTACCCACCTTGTACCAACACATAAAATCAAGAACATACCTGAATGCAGTAGATGATTCTCCAGGAGAACTCCCTTCTCTAGCACCTGCATGTTACTGTATATGTGAATCTTGTTTGTTTGTAGGCTACCTGGTCTTACTGTGAGTACTGTTTTTGTTGGTTTTTCTCATTTCCAAAGAGGAAAAACACTTCAATAATATCTTATTTCTGAGTTATTGCCTGAAACCAAAGATATTCGAAAATCAGGTGAAAGTCTCTTGATGGAAACTTGTAGTGGTATTGTGGAACTAAAAATGACATTAGGAAGACTCACAAAAAATGTAGCCCTATTTCTCCATTTCGTGCCCTTTGCAGATGTGAGCTCTACCAGGCGGAGTCAGATAGAACGTTGGGTTCTTGCTCCAAAGAGGTCAACACCAAGGAGGCATTGTGCTCCCTTTGTTCAGCCTGCAAGCCCCAACACTCAGAGAAATTCCTAGTTGTGAAACGTGAAGGACACTAATGCCTCGTACTTGAAATGCCATGTTCTTGAATAGACATACCGCATGGTATTGCTAATTTTTCAAGTAAGTGCCTCTTGCTGTCCCTCTTCAGGTGTTTCACAATATTGCCAGCATAAGTCATTCAGTTAAGCATTGTTTAAAGAAGGGAAGTGGGCTATTAATTCTCTCAGCGCCATGTTTTTATGGAGGTTGAGATTCAGCAGAATGGTTTCTGAGATGTTTATATTCAGAAAACTCGAAGCCGATAAGTTGCTTTCTGTTGAAACATCAGTCTCATTTCTTCCTGTAATGGTTAGTGAAAAGAAAATGAAGTTACTCTTTGGACTTTGAATGAAACCTCCTTCATTTTAAGGCAGTTGAAAGATATAACTAACTGTATGACAAAGTCTGCAAGTTCTATCTGTGCATGAGGAGGAGCACAGAGCACTACTTACCAGTAAGTCAGAAATGATGTCAAAAGAACATGTCCAAAATACGTGGTAAGGCAATAGGACGAAGACAACTGTCATTAATCAGTGTGGATCAAAGCTGTTCATATACGTCAGTGAAATACCTTTTTGGCACAGCTACACAGTTATTCCAAAGTATTTTACTGAGAGTTAGACAGCTCCCAGTGCCAGTACATTGGCAGGAAATAAGCAGACACTAAATGATTCTCAGACCAGACAGAAAATGCAGTCATCTTGGGAGCAGCCTTAGCTGGGAATGGATGGTCACATGGGGAAAGAGAATGCTGCACCAGAAGTGGCAAATGCTTTATGGATTTGGTGAGCTTCCTCTTGAATTTCCTTTTTACTTATTTGGTTTGTTTTCTGGAGGATCAACAAGTAGGGAATAAAGCAGTGGGGCTGCAGCTGAAGCTGAAATTGATTCCTGCTGCTTCTTTGGGTGTTGCCACTTGTAGCGGGGGCTGCAGGTATCTGACTTAGCTTGGAACTCTCTGCCATGAGTTTCCTCTGTGCAGAGCTAGGGCCTGAGGCAGGGTTACATGTACCAGCACTAATCCAGTAAGGTAGGCCAGATCCAGAGCCAGCACAGGAGTAAGCTGAGTTATCCCAGCCCATTTTGGCTTTGGAAGTAGCCAGGGATGCTAGGGCCACTGGGGAATAGGACCCTACTTCCTCTTCTTTTTCTCTCAGGATTTTCTGCTCAAAAGACTAAAATATATGTAAAAATAAAAAATAAAAAAAATAGAAAGTAATGGAATAGAAAGAAATTGAAAAGGAAAGGATAAGATTAAATAACATGAAATTAAAATAATTTAATTTGTGGCCATTTTTCCTATTTTTCTGGAGGAAAATTAATTCAGAGACAAAATCACAGTGGTCATTCTGCAGTGATAGCACACCTTACTTTTGGACTTCTGAGTGGTGCTGTACAATAACACTATTTTGCATACTTTTCACAACACTTCATTTAACTACTTGTCATTCCAACAACAAAGGTATGTATTTTTGTTATTTCTGAAACACAGATTCATGAAAGTGGTAAAACTACAGTCTCTTCTTCAATTCTTCTAGATGTTTCAGAAGCTTTAGGGGTTACTTAAATGCCCGTACTTCAGCTCTGCATCTACTGCATGTTCAGCCTGTGGCATGCTACGTGGCAGTATAACAAAGGATTATATCGTGATCAATATCAGATGTTCCCTCTGCTCAAGTGATTTTAAATGAGAAGCTGTGGTACAGTATGTTTCCTTAGTATTTTGGCATTTTCACCTACTTTGAAAAACCATATACGTAAAGAAATGACTAATAAACCTTCTTCACAATCTGCAATTTATTTATTTATTTGTTTGTTTGTTTTTGAGACTACAATCATATTCTCATTCCTCAGTGGAAGAAAATGAGGAAACCAGCTTCTCAGAGACAAGGCATGTCCCCTCTCCACCCTGTACTCTCTTCCCATTGGGTGGCAAGGGAAGTGGCTTGGCATGTATGTCCCTAAGTCAGTGGTCCAAGCTATGAAGGAGTTTACGTCTCCTCCAGACCACAAGAGTTTTGTGGGAAGATGGAGAAGAGGGGGAAGGATTTTCTATTTGGTGCCACAGGAAGAGTTCTTCCAGTCTCAGATTTCCAGCAGACTGGTTGGGGCTCCTGGAGACGTGCCTGTGGTGCACGCCCAAGGTTTTCACTGTGGGAAGCCAGCTGGGGACTGGGAGCAGAATGACAATGTGAAAAGAACAAAAAAAGGAAATTTTACAGGCAAGGAGGATATTGGGGAAAAAAAAAAAAGGCATAAGGGAATGCAGACTTCTTCACCATAATGTTATTCTCTCCTTCAGGAAAGGTCACAGCATTTTGGATTTATACCCTTTGCAGCTGACTGTCTTTCTTTAAATTGCAGTGGGCAAATTGCTTTCAAGAATAGCTATCAGCACAATGAAACCAATGTCATACGTTTTTTGCTATTTTAATATTTAGTATTAGCCGCTGTAGCTTGGAGCTGGGTTTGTCCCAGACCTTTTAAAGAGTTTAGATCTTAGAGAATTAAAGGTTGATACATCTGCAGTCATTGTTAATGAGCTCACAGAATTAAAGAAATCAAAAGCTGAAAGTAATTAATTGTAAGATTACTTTCATGCATGGTACCTACAACCTGGTAAAAAAAAAAAAAAAGAATATTTTAAAACAAATGGTATTCTGGTGGAGCATTTGGTATTTTCTTTGCTGTTAATCCTGAGGCTGCTGGGTGTGGTATTTTCCACCCCTTCCAGGGTCTCGTCTGCAGCCCCAGGCATGTGTTTCAGTGTGGGACTGAAGCTATGAATTTGAATTCAGACTTCAACAGGATCTTGCTGAGGAGAACAGTGGGCAAGGAAAGAACAAACAGTGAGAAGCGGATGTTCTTAGGTACACCATGTGCATCCATTCCGTCTGCTGAGAGCTCCGTACAAGCAAACAAACTAACACTGAAATCTAGGGGCCAGGTGTTAGCCCACATAAAGTACTAGTGCTCTGGAAAATGTAAGTCAAATCCTGAATTTCCTTATTTTTCTTCTTGGACAAATATTAGAGCTTCTCGGATTGGGTTCTGCCCATGTCAGTTCAAGGAGTATGCATCAGAAGGGCTATGTGAAAACCAAATGGACATGGCTCCAGGCTGGACGTGGCTCTGGGCAGCCTGGTCTAGTGGTTGGTGACCCTGCACTCAGCAGGGGGGTTGAAACTCGATGATCTTTGAGGTCCTTTTCAACTCAGGCCATTCTATGATTCATTCTATGAAATGCTTGGCCTGGACGTATTTCTTTTCCGCAGATAAAAACAGCTGATTGGACGCGGACTGCTTGTGCAGCAGTGATGATGAGGAAGCAGAAATTTGGCTAGCAAGAGTGATTTAAACACATGTTATCATAAACCTTCTTTTCAAGTGAGACAGAGCTGTAATTCTGGAGAGCTAAATTCCCCAGTATTTATACATCAAACTGTACATAAATGTAAGGTACCTTTGCCACAGGTAGCGAACATTTCCAGACTATAAAACTGTACATTTTATTTTTGCTGGAAACTTCAAATTTTTTTGAAAAACAAACAAGTTTAGTTTGTTTTTTTGTTTGTTTTTCTGTTTGTTTTCTTTTTTTTTTACAAGAATTGTAAAAAAAATCTTAAAAGCCATCAAAATATTCATAGAATCACAGAATCATTACAGTTGGAAAAGATTACCAAGTCCAGCCCCAACCCAACACACTGACCATGTCCCTTATTGCCACAGCCACTCATTTCTTGACCACCTCCAGGGACAGTGACTCCCCCACCTCCCTGGGCAGTCCGTTCTATTGTGTCACTGTTCTTTCTGAGAAGAAATTGTTCCTAATATCCAAACTGAACCTCTCCTGGCACAACTTGAGGCCATTACCTTTCATCTGGTCCTTTAAACTAATAAAAAGAACTAATTATTTTTTTGGTCAGCTCTTGGAGGAAAGTGAAGGTAAATTAACCTTGCCAGGGCCAGGATGAAGGCCTGCTTTGACCCCTTTGCCTCCAGTCATGAGTAATGTATTTTACTAGGGGATTCTGTTGGTGTTTAGTGTTATTAGCCCCAAGAAGTATTGCTCACGTCTGCCCTGCAGATTGCCCGCTTTAAAAGAGGATGATGTCATGCACACAGGAATGACCAGATACTCTCCCTACAGTAAGTTTACCCCTCCTTGAGAGAGGAACCACTTTCTAAGAGGTAATCTGTCCTCATCACTACCAATGCCAGCTTTGTGCCTTGTATTTTATTTGTCATGATATTCCACTGGAAAGGCTGATTCAGTGCCTGCATTTCAGGACTGTGACAAGAGCTGTCTTTTCCAAAGTGACTTCTCAGCTAATCAGGAAATGAAGCCTGCTCAACATCTGGCTTTTATTTGTGCATAGCTTTGCATCTGAATGGTGAGCTCCGGGAGTGGAGACAGCAGCAGGACTTTGATCTGCCACAGCTTCATTTTGCTTGGATTACCGAGGTCACTATGAATGTCAGGAGGGATCTGAACCACAGCCTTGCACTACGGGCTTCCTGTCTGAAACTCCTCTGTCTCTGCTGGACTTGCTGGCCACCAAAACCAAGGTAATGATGTATTGCTGTGCCTGGCATCAAGGTATCTGAGGAAGACACGCTGAGAGCAGAGGGTACAGCTAAGTGCCTAAAACTGGGAGAGGGAAATTCTACACCTCCTTCCCTGAGACTTCCGCACATACAGAGGTGTGGAGGATGCTAGAGCACTTGTCACTGGTGATGGGATTCTTGAAACCAATGCAACACTCGTGTAAAGATATTAGACAGTATTTCCTTTGTTCCACCTCATGCGTTCACTGGATGCAGTGATAATAAACACTACTTAGCAATAAATGTCATATCCTGCTCAAGAAGTGACAAGACGCACTCAGACCTGTGGACTATACTGGTGGCTGGCAGCAGAGACCCATTTATTACTTACCTTCCCTCTGTGGTAGTGCCTGCATGGATAACTGCTACACTCTAGAGGAAACCTCAATGAGTTCTGAGGGCAGTTTCCTAAACCTTCCCTTGTCCCCCTGGCAAGGAAACTGGCTTAACACTACAGGTCCACCTTCTTTCTCCCTTTGGTCCAGCTCTTCCTCCCACTGGATACAATGAAACCTCTCTCAAGTTGGGGTGAAAGAATGGTGGTTCAGGGCCCATCCTTTAGCTGAAATAAACTTACTGCTTTCAGTACCTGTTGATGGTGAATCTGGACAGCAAGAATTCCTTTGCCATAAGCATTTTAAACACTCATTGGTACATTGGGTTATTATTTTTATAGAATGCATTTAATTTAATTTAATTACACACTACAGTTGAATTACATCTAGAAACCTTTTTCTTGTCTTAGTAAATTTAAATCAGGAGAAATTTTTTTTTTGCTCAATGGAAAGCAAACAGACGACCTGAGTGTCTTCATTGCCATATTAATTTTACTTAAATTGTGTTAGAACACATGTGGAAAACCTAAAACTTATCTACTAATCACAGAAGAAGTATTTGGCAGAAAAGCAAATGCTCATGTATCTTTCTTTCATCACTGGCCTGCATGCTTCTGATTAAAAATGAGTGGGAAATGTGTGTCTAGAGAGCTATATAACATGCAAGGACCCCTGAGGATGTTGGTGGTAATTCTGATACTCAGCCCAGACCTCTCAATGTCACAGAAAAACATTAACTAGACTGGGAAGAGAAGGAACCAGAAGAAGAAGGCCTCTGAGGAGCTTTTCTGAAGTGGTTGATCTGCTCATCGTTGGACCACAGTAAGTCAGGCTTTTTCTGACTTCCACTAGGAGACAGCATTTGGCTGATCAGCGAGTAGGTAACTGTGAGGAGCACCATGGCTTCAGGACCCAGTAGTTGTTCTAGTATGGACACTTTCCACTGTGGAACGAAGGCAGATGAGTCTCTACATCCTTGCTCAGGCCATGCACATGGAGCAGGAGCCAAGATTTGCCAGGAGCTGAACACTGCTGGTGGCTGCAGAGTGATGGAATGTATGAGGCAGGAGGAGACCTCTGGAGGCCATCTGGCCCAAGCTCCCAAGCAAGGCCACCTGGAGCCAGCTGCCTATGCTTAAAATGGGTACCAAGAAGGGTGATCTGCGAAGCGGTGTGTTTGTAAACAGCTGATGGTGCTTGCTGCTTTCTTCTGTAATGTTGAATATGGATACAAGCTGAAAGTTGGTACAACTTCTAAAAATCCTTGAGATTGAAAGTCTTTTCTTCTTTCTATGCAGTTCCAACTTATTTCAAAGCTAGACAGGAGATGAGCAGTTAAGGGCGTTACAAATCTTAATGGAGACTTCATAATAAATGCAGACATTTGCTTTTCCTGCATGTAAGAAGTATGGGTTCCGTTATGTTACGTATGGGGCAACAGAGAGAAAGAATGACAAGTGAGATTATTAAACTGAAGGAGAAGAGCTTTGCCCAAAATAATTTATACCTTTTTATTATTTGGATTCATAGAGGAATTTAACAAGACATCAAATTCAGTGCTCCAGGCACTTTTGCTCCATAATAAAGACAAAAAAAAAGAAATAAACACAACTGTCCTTCCTGAATGGGAATGAAATCTGTTGTCAGTGCTGCAGCTCAGCTGTAGCTTTAGTTTCAGTACCAACCCAAGTATCTTGCTGGGTCTGAGGCAGAAGACAGAACCAGAATGCTGATTTTCAAACTTGAGCAAAGATTTTGTGTCTTCAAATTGTTGTTGAAAAGAATACCATTGCATTCGTAGACTTAACGTACCTTTTAAAAAAATAAAATGTGTGTGTGTCCATCACCATATCAGCCCTCAGAGAAGTATTTTGTTATATTTCATTATATTTATCACCTCTGCAGTTGTTTTCACCTCATTTCATGGATTTTTTAAAAATTCCTTCCCACTGAGGGGATGATAAGCATCCTGTGGCTTGTCTTAGCTTGCAACAAACACATGCTAGTGGGTGCACAGAGTCCAGGAAAATCTTATTCAGTCACTTGCACCTAATTAAGAAAGAGAGCTAATTTTAACAAAGCAAAAGTGGAGTGGCGGGCAAAGACAGGCTGAAGCTTTATCTGGCAGGCAAACTGATGAGGTCCTTGGAACAGTTTCAAAAGGTTTCCATTAACAGAGAACGGCAAGTAAGAATGTGTACAAAAAGTGTTCAGCAACAACTTTTAAAAGCGTCATCATAAAATAGATGGCCATGACAAATAATGGAGGGACGTTTCTGTGGGAGGAGATGTAAGCAGAAGCTTGACACCAAGTGCTGCCGTGTAGAAATGGAGGCAAAAGGCTCAAGAACATCTCACTGTTGCAAACTCCCAGCTAATGTGATTTAGCAGCAGTATAACTGTCTCACAGTGGCTGGGAGCTGCCGCCAGACATTCAGTACTGTATATTTTTCTCCATGTTATTGAGAGTGAAAGGTTAGACAGAGAGGGGGTTTATAAAAAGCAGACTTTGCTCCAAATATTTTGTTTAACCTTCATAAAATATCCCCAGATTCATTGCAGATTTCCAGGACCAGAGGAAGGAGAAAATATGAGGGATATTTGCCTTTCAGTTAGCACATTTATTTTACCTTAATTAGAATTTTTGTTTTGCCATATGACAAACAGGTTTTAATTTGGATGTAGAAACATAGCAATAAAACCAGCCTTATCAAGGCAGGCAATCAGTGTGGTAGAACAGCATATTCCAGGCTCTTCAGTGCTGAGGTAATGTTGTTATACGTGGCTGCTCTGCAGCCTGACATACCCAGAAAAAAATATTTGACTCTTTTATTACCTTACAGTCAGTGGAATTTGGCCACAGCAAGGTGCTGTTGCCAGCTTTTGCACCTACTCAGACAAGAAAAGTCACCGTCAGTGGTTGTCAAAAGCGGGGAGATTTGGTGAAGCTATTTTCACTCCACAGTTTTTCTAAAGGAGACTTTGAGTTGCTTAATCAACAAAAAATGCAGAGAGGGCCTTGTTTTTTGTTCTGGGGGTATTTCTGCTGCTTTGACATGCAGAAAAGTTAGAGGACTGCATTTTGTCATCCAGATTCAGCCAGCACATGGAAATTTGGAGGAAAACTTAATTCAAATTTAGAAAACATGTGTTTGTGTCTCAGAGTGAGGTTTGCATTCTTGATCAGCTACAAGAAATGTCATGGGCATTGCTGTTCAACAGACAGAGGGACCTCACCAAGTTCTTTCCTTGCACTGCTTTGGGCACCATTTCACCTTCTGCTCTCACTCTACGTGCCTTTCACTCTTGCTCTTCACCTACTACTGTTCTCCACAGGGCTGTTGAACTCCTCCACACATCCAAAGCCAGAAAGGCCTATTTATCTCCTTATGCTGCCATGTGGATGCTCTCTCATCAGGCTTCTTCATCTTTTGGGGTTTCCCAGTCACTGCTTGAGGAGGATCACAGGGATGCAAAGATGCTCTTTATAATGATACTTGTGTCCCAGATCAGACTAAGTGAGTGCAGAATTCACCAGACTTCAGCAAACAGAGATACCTGTTCACATCAAACACAGTTGGCTTTGTCATGTAAGTTGCTTAATGGCTGGTAAGTGGAGCCACCACTGTGGTCTTGTAAAGCTAAAAGCAAAGCTCACAGAGAGATGAGTCTGATCTCAGTTATCTGGTGGCGTAAGTCATCTGAACAGTATCCGGTGTCTTGTGAGCTCTTTAGTTGCTAATGGCAATTTAAACTTATACAGGATGCTTATAGACCCTTGCATACGGATGGAGGTTTTTTTTGAGGGGGATAGGTATTTCCAAAGTGACACTGGGACAGAATAATGAAATCACAGCACTGCTGCAATTTCTTTGTTTCTTGAGCTTCTTTTCTTTGTAGAAATCGCTAATTTACAGTGCACAGTGAAAGAAAGATTGCTGTTGCATTATTTATTCATGACAATGGCATTATGATAGTATCCTGAGAATGAAGCAAATATTAAATGCCTGAAAATTGCCTGTACTGTTTAAATGCATGGTTAGTGAGCATGAACAAGAATTGCACAACAGATGAAGAGTGCAAGGGAGACAGGAGAAAGAAAGCAAGGGAAAAATTATTTCCCCGTCCCTCAAGGCTGGCGAACTGGAGACAAACAAGGTCATCAGAAGGCTTAAGTCAAGGCTGTTCTGCTGCATTACCGCCATTTAAGAATAAAAACCTCACAGTCATAGTAGTTATTTTAGATGCTGTCCTCAGTGAAAGAGGACAACTTGGACTTATACAAGCTTTGTCGTATGCACAAGGCCCACCCCACACTTGGGGAGCATAATGAGTCCCACCTTAGATCATCATCTGAGTGATGTCTTGGCAAATTTTATAGATAAGCATTATTCCTTGTGAAAATATTGATGATTTTGCGTCAATGCCTACAATAATTGTTGGAGATTGGGAGATATACCGACATGTGCTGCTCTTGCATTTCATAAACCTAGCAATCACCAAATTTATGAAGAGCTGCCTGATTTTTATCTCATTTTTTTTTTTAACTCTGCTTGTTTTTGGCAGTATGAATTAGGGCATGCATTCTTAAGAGCATTTCCCAAAACAGCAAGTGAGAAAGAAAAGAAAAAAAAAACAGAAAAAAAAAGATGGGCTCTTCTTGTCTTCTGAGTCTCATATTTTATCTCTTACATTCATTTCAGCAGCCTTATTCAACCTTCAGCCTTCCCGTCAGAGCTCAGCCTACCCTCTCCTACACACACTGAGTAAAAAGACTGAGCCTCGTATTTCTCTTTGAAATAGTTACTTGAGATGTGCATGCCACTGGTTTCTAACTCTTTGTGATACCTCAGTTACTATTTTGGATGTTACTCAGTGAATGATTTTGGTAACAATTAAAATCAGAAATCTGTTGTCATAGGACTCTAGTGAAAGTTATCTCTTTCCAGACAATTTGTTACTGACTGAGACAAGTGGAGATTCTACCAAGAGAAAAGACATGCTAATGTGTTCAACCGAGCATGCATGATTGTTAAGCAAATAGTTTGGGGTTATCTGGAAAATTATGGCACAGCCAGAAAAAGAATCCATGTTTCCTTATTCTTTAGTAGAAACCCATGCTTCACTTTGTATTAGCAATTTTCCATGAGCCATCTTTTAAAACAAACAAAACGTGCAATTGAAAATACTGCAGGAACTTGATGTTTAAGGAATGTCTCAAACAGAATGCAGTATTTTTTTCCTAAAGTACAACTAGAAATATTAAATTATACAGAGCTCATTAAACTTATTCTTTGCAGACCACTTCTACAAGGTTGAAATCACTTCTGCATCCACTACTGAGAAAGATGTGATTATGTGATTTTACACTTACATCGGAGAACACCAATTTGTGATTCATTTCCAGAGCACTTGAGTGTATTTCAGAATAGAATAGGATAGTAATGTCCCTTCTTTATAGCCACTCAGTGTTTTTTCCTCTTCAGAAAAAGAAAAATTACTGATTTGATAGTGAGCTATGAGGCTGTTCATTTCTAAAGGCTGAGAAGTGATTATGCAGCAATTTTGAGTGTGAATTCAAGCTTTGTCCTTTTCTGTCATACAGAGGCTTTGAGTCTGCAGCCTATGTTTTTAATGGTAAAGAGAAGATTTGCCTCACTACATCTTTAAAGAAAACAGTTATAGAATAAATATCCAGGACTTACACTAGACAGTCTATCTCCCCTTGGCATCGTAAAGTAACTTGAGTTTTCCAAGACAGGCTGCTTTCTTGGTATACTTAGCTGACATTTACAGTACCCACTTCCTCGAATAAGTCTGTATTCCCTGTTATAAATACACTCTTGTGCCCATGTGATCTGATAAACTTTGCTTTTGTTTAAAAGCTAAATGTCTTCCCATGGTCTTGAGACATCCTGGTCACAGAAAGAACTCGCCTCATTCCTCCCAACATGCTATGTTAATTGAGATTGATGTTTAGGGAATTGGTCAAATTTAGTGCCCGCCTAGTTAGATCAAGTTGAGTTCTGGCAGGAGAGTAAACGCATATGTGTTTTTAATTAATCTCCTGCCTAAATCAATGGAAAGGATATTGCATTTTTCAGCAGAATTGCTCCACACAGCGCTGACTGCATATATTTAACAAATCTTACTCATGTAACTGAGAAAACTCATTGGAACCCTTCCAAACCTCATGTTGTTTTTGCCTAGCTGTTTGACCTCCTCTGTACCTGGAATAGGGCTGGAGCCGTTTTGTTGGCAGGCAAAGAGTGTCTGCATCCTGGAGTCCTGCTATTAGCACTGTTCAGCAAAGAGCTTTACATTTATAGGATATGTTTCTCCTGGGCACAGCCCCAGTGTGATCAAGCTCAATGCTAAATGCTGAGAATAACTCCATTCCTTCCCTTTAAAAGCATCAAGCACGTGCTTAATTGGTTGGAAACTAGATGCATCTTAAAGTACACCATTGAAATGGTCACAAGACATCTTCATTATCTAGTGTTGTCAGAACATATACACTACAATAACTTTCTTCCCTTCAACTTTGTCATCTAGCTTTCCAGCCAAGACCCTTCCCTTCCCTTCCCTTCCCTTCCCTTCCCTTCCCTTCCCTTCCTTTCTCTTGTTTTCTTTTGAACAATTTGGTCAGATTTTTGGTTTCTTTGACTTCCTGATCTGCTTAGGAATCATATGACTCTTTAAACATAAAGTTTTTCAGGCCTTTTGATTTGGCTAACCACAAGGTCTGTTTTTCATTTGTAATTTAAATTATTCCAGATGCTAGTGCAAATGAGAATTGCGAAGAGATCAGTTTTGACATGGTCTTTAATACAATATGTAGTTGCAATTTATAATGAAAAGTCACCTTTCCCAGTATAGGAAAAAAAATCCTTTGCTAGGATTTTGAAGGTCAAAGCAGGTAAAATATTTCTCAGATAAGACAGTGAGTCGTGCTGAGGGCTGATAGGCAGTATCTTTACATATGTAAATCTATACCTAGGAAGAGAAAGAAACACAGTCATTAAACAGGTAGGAGTCTGATTAAGGGTGATTTCCTGAACTTTCTCACTGTTGCAGACCAGATGTACAAAAGAAGGATTAAAGGGCAGGCAACACTGTCAGACTTTGATAATAAAAAATGTACTCTAAGGGATAGAACAGTTGTTTGAAATCTCTTCCTCCTAGGCAAAGGGCTGTGAGCCAGACAGGACTATTGATGTTATCAAATTTCCATAGACTTTATCATTTTGCTTAACCAAACTTCCAGAAAATAATACTCTCTATACAGAGAACAGTCTTTTTGTTTCAGCGAGCACCCACTGAGGTCAGTAAGGCACAAACATTTACCAGTCCAGCTGGACTGTCTCCCTGGCACTGTCCCTATCCCTTGCTCATGCTGGAACCGACCAAACTGAGGTGTGGTCAATTTTCTTTGAGGGTTATGTTTCTGTCAGATCACCTTCTGAACTGACCTACTGTTCAATTGCACCAACTTATGATGGAGACAGAGGGGAAAGCTTTGCCATACGTCATGGAACAGGTAGCTTGTGATAGCAACAGCTATGGATCATACTGATTTCAAACCTGAGTCCTTGAGAATTGGCAGTGGTTCTTCATGGCACTGCTATAGACAGGAAAGCTTGCATTCAATATTCCCTAATTTCCTAGCCATCTAGAGGTTTCATGTTGTCTGAATTCTGTCAACAGGAGACACACTAAGGATATTTTTCGCAAGACTTTGACCATAGCTTTTTGTGGCAATGTTTTTCTCTCTCTTTTTTTCCCAGTATAAAAATAAATATTTCTTTCTGGAGGAGGAGACCACCTATACCATACAAATATATAGATTAATACCTTAGATACTGATGAGATTAAGTTAGAGGTAATGCACATGAAGGGATTTTCCAGTGTATTTTCCTATGTTGCACTAGACTGTTTCAGAAAGAGTTTGAGTGAGTCAAATCTTTGCAAGAGGGGCTGAGAGAAATTACAGCAGACAAAAATACATAGAAAAGAAAATATATGAAAAGAACATTCACTGTTCACTTCCAGCATCTTGTCCAGTCTCCAGTTGTTCATTTTGAGCCTGTTTCTCACTCTCTAAATGGAATGCCTTTTTGCTCTAGAATGGGCTAGCAGTGAAATCTATCAGTCCCTCTCTGATACTCATGATTTTCTTAGAGGTTTATAGTATTCCCTAAATTCTCTGTTTTGCAGGTTGAGGAGTCTTCAGGTATTCTTTATTTCCTTAAACAAAAATCTTTCCTATCTTTAAAGATCTCAGTCCTATTCTGTCCTAGCTCCATTTTATCCTTCCTAGGTCTGTAGTACCAAAATTACATTCATTGTTCCATGGATTTATCCAGCGGTACTATGGTATTCTCTGTTTTGTTCTGTGTTCTCATTAGCTTTTGGTCTTCCTTCTTTTGACCACTCTTTCATACTGCTCTGACGTTTTCTTGGCATTATGTATCATAAGACCTCCTTCCCAAGAGGTCATCATCCACTCGCTGTCCATTATTTCATGAGGAAAGTTCAGATGTTATTTCCCCCTGTGGAGTATTTTTGTCACATTTGTCACTCCTGCTTACTACCCTGAATCACTGAATCATAGAATTGCTTGGGTTGGAAGGGATCTCAGGGATCATCAAGTTCCAATTCTCCTGCCACAGGCAGGTTTGCCAACCACTAGATCAAGTCCTGTATCAGGTTGCCCAGGGCCTCATCCAACCTGGCCTTGACTTCACCTCCAAGTAATGTCATCATCCCACATCATCCCACATCTCACACTTTTTCCTGGTTTCTGTATGAGTACGTTGACAATATAGACAACTGCAAGACTTCGAATAGGATGACATCTCAATTATTTCTTCTTGTCTGTAGCTTCTCTAATGCCCTCTTTAATGCTTTTCTTGTACTTATAATGAGGAATGTGGAATAATTAAACACACATGCATATGCATACCTATAGCATGAAAAGAAAAGAAAATGTTATTTTCCACTCCATAACTGTGATACTGTCCTATCATTTAATGAGGTCAAGGCACAGATCCTTGTGTCAGACATCCAGTTCTTGGTATTTTTTGTCTTGACCAGTTGTAATGACATATCTGGAGTCCATATAATTACAAGCCTGTCTGTTCTGGTCAGGTACAAAATTGCAAGGTCTCTTTTAACATGATGTCTCTGCGCATGTTGACCAGGTACATTTCCTGATGCTATGTCAGTAATGGAAGATATCCAGTCAGTCTCCCATTTCTGGGTAGGGAGGAACTTTTGCTTTTAATTGTCCGTGTAAGGCTGATGTTGTTTGGTTGCAGGGATGTATGCACAAGGTTGAGTTTTATAGATACACTTATACCGGATAAAGTAGTGATTTGATAATGATCTTTTAGAAGGAAAATAAAAGACTGCCTTGTACCAGAAACCTGAATATAAGTTGGATTATTTTTTGCATTGGATGACATTTCTGGATTTGCACAGAAACCTGGTAAGAGTACAGCATTGTAGTTTTCCATAATGACCATCTGGTTTGCAGTAGTAGAGATATTCTTTGTGCCAGCCAGCAGCCTAACAAACTACAGCACACTTCAGGTGGGAGTACCTGGAGTGTAGATGTAGTCTGGTAGATCCTGGTCTCTCCCTACTCGCTCCCACTGACAGACTTTCCTTTGATTTCGAAAGGTTTTTAAAGCATGTTTAAAGGCACTGTAGTGCTCAGATGGAAGAAAAGGTGGTCAACCTTTCCTAGCAAGTGATTCCTACCAAGTGATGAAGCTTTTTGCAGTAGTTCCATGAACTGACTATGTGGGTGCTGGCATTGTTTCGGTCCCATTTCCATTCCCTTGTATTTCCGTAAGTTTTCACACACTTTCATCACAGTCTGGGGTATTTACAGTGAGTACATAGTGATCAGCTGAGACACTCAGATGCAGTGAATACAAATTTTGGATCATTTATTCTAGGTAGGTGTCATAAAAATTATGTGATCTGAGCAAAAAGTACAGTGGGTGTCTTTCACAAACTGCATCATATCCCCCTGTAATTTTACACTAGAGGTAAAGCAAAGATAAAATATTTTCTAGGGCACACCAAAGCTAACACAGGGAGATGAAATACAGCAAACTAAAATAATATCTGGACTCAGTGGTTAATGGAACATTTCAGTATGGAGCTATCATGCAGCATAATGCAGTAACGTTAGCTGATTTTTCACACTTATACATCATTAAAGCTTTTCATGCCCTGACCAGCAACTTTGAATGCTGCTTCTGCTTGCAGTCTATGAATAAAATTGTTTTTAAGGCATTGACAGAGAAGTTTATTTTCAGAGGATACAAAGAAAACCTAAAATTGAAAACACTAAAAATTCCATCAGAGTTTTACTCTAGTCATGCATGACACTTCAACACAGCCATTCCTTCCTCCAAAAATAGCTCTCTTGAAAGTGGTGGCATTTCCTTTGGAGTGAAGACCTACCAACAAGGACTACCTACAACATTTTAAAACCTTTTCTCTGTAATGTGTCCAGCTGTGAGTCATGTCTTGCAATGGAGCCCAAGGCTCTGGCTGAAACAGCCACTGCTCAAGAAAAGAAGTCAGGTATGTGTTGCTGCATATTATCTTCATTAATTTACACTGTAGTGCCACTTCAGGGACAATTTGTAGACTTCCTTAGCATGTAAATGTTGTGCAGATTCTCTCCTGTGTTCAAACATCACCAAGATGGACTTGCACATGATTTTTCTTAAGGAGAACAGCGTAAGATTGTCTCGTATATCAATATTCCCCTATCAGTTAAGTGGCACCTCCCCTCATTTAAGATACCTCTCTATTTATACAATCTGTATTTATACAACACTTCAATATTCCACGTACTTTACATATCTTTCCTTCATCTGAGTTTGGGCCAGTGAATTGATGTCAACAGTCCACAGCACCATGCCCATGTAGTTAGGTGAAGGAAAGACTGCAGGGAAAGTGTGAAAGAGACTGAGGGACCCAAAGCCAAAGTGTGGATTTTCCCAGAGGGACTGAAACTGAGACAACAAGTTGTCTCATGAGCATTGTCAGCTACAGAACTGCATTTAAAAGGTATTATCAAATTTCTATTTATTTACTTATTTATTTACTTATTTATTTATTTATATAAATACCTTCTTCCATTTGCACGAATAACAGCTGCTAACTGAAGGCCATTCTGCAATGATGTAACACGTTCAAGTTCCTACAAAGAGACAACAGGTGAAACAAACATACAAGTTAAAGTTGTACTACAAACCAGCAAAGACAAGAGGGAATGGCCTCAAGTTGCACCAGGAGAGGGTCAGGTTAGATACTTGGAAGAATTTCTTCTTCAAAAGAATGGTCAGGTGCTGGAATGGGCTGCCCAGGGAGGTGGTGGAGTCACTGTCCCTGGAGGTGTTCAAGAAACATTTAGACGTTGTACTGAGGGACATGGTTTAGTGGGGAAATATTGGTGGTAGGTGGACAGTTGGACTGGATGATCTTGGAGGTCTTTTCCAACCTTGGTGATTCTATGATTCTATGATTCTACATACCAAAAATGGGTTAAAAACAAAAGGTAGCACCTTGCAGCAAAATTTGAGGCCACTAATATTCTATTAATCCTAAATAAATTGAGAGGAGAAGGTGGAAAATTGAAAAGCTGGAATTCTCTTTAATGAATGTCAGTACTGTTACTCTGCAGCACTGCATTCAAAAATTTTTGCTGCACTTTTTTGTGCTGCAGTTGAAACAATAGGGCCCTAAAGAGGTATGGTACACACGTGTCTGTCTCAGTAGGTGCCCTTTTGTAGCAACCATAGAGTCATAATATATCCCAAGTTGGAAGCGACCCATAAACACCATCGGGTCCAATCCCCAGCTCCACACAGCCCCACCCAAACCCAAACCCTGTGTCTGAGAGCGGTGCCCAAATGCTCTCTGAACTCCAGCAGCTCTAGGCTGTGCCTGCTGCCCTGGGGAGCTGTGCCATGCCCACCGCCCTCTGGGACACAGCCGTTCTCTAACCCCCCAACCCTCCCCAAAGCTCCATGCCATTCTCTCAGGTTCTATCACTGGTAGATAGAAGATTTTGATATCTTATCAAAATGTTGGTGAGAGCAAAGTGGGAAATTCTATAAAATTAACACTTTTTCCCCACACAGCCCAGTATCTGCTTTTCTTGAATACAGAAGCAAATGTTAGCAAGCCTCTTGATAGTTATTGTTTTCCTTCAGGACCTTGAACAGTCGAGTTTTTTAAATGGTTCTCAAATCTTATAATGAGGAAAGATTGTACCATCGTGAGATTATCAGTGTGAATATAGCGGGATAATTTAAGTCCTGCTGTAAGTCTGCAGAGTGTAAGGGTCATTAACGAGGGGACTGTATCACACCCTTTTGGGTAGGGGTCTAGATCCACATCCTCTGCAAAAGCTGCATTGCATAGCCAGGCTGCAGGAGGAAGGCTGTCCCACATCAGACCTCCTCAGGCTTCACATATGCTTCTGTGTAATGGGATTACTTACCCACTGTTAGGTAAGCAAAAATCGAAAGAAAAGCCTTGCTGCTTCAGAGGTTAAACTCTTTTGCTTACACACTCAGAACAGAGATCAGTGTGAAAGCACAGCACTAATAAGAAGCTGCTCCAATGGAAATGCAAGGATCCTCTGGCATATTTTAAAGAGATATGTGTAGATAACCTGTGATTATGAATCAGGTGAGTATTGCCACTAATTGGAGCAGATTAAAAGAAAGCTGAGACAGATGACCACAGAGGTGGCTGAGCAGATTGGATCTCCCTTGCCTGGAAAAAATGGTCTGATTGTCCTTTCCTCCATCAACAGAATGGCTTCTTACATTGATAGTACTGTGGAGAACCAAGGATAAGAGAGAAAATAACAGTTATATTGCCTTTAATATTGCAGCTATTGGACATGAAGCATTTAATACTTTATTAGGCGCTGTGCTCTGGAACTGCTGTCATATGCAAAGCTGAAGAAGGAAGTGAGGCTTATTTTATTAAAAATAGGTCATGAAAACAGAATTTAACCTTTTGAATGATTGGATTCTATCCAGAACAATTATTTTTGCCATCAAAGTGGTTTTGAAGTGAAAAGAACACAGAGCATTCTTGCAAATCGAATAATTTGCAGTTAAAATCAAATGTCTTCATTTGGCAATGCAAGCATTTACTTCTTGAAAGAAGATAAACATATTTCTTGGTAATAAATGCTGGTGTACTGAACTAAACGGGCTAAAGTGATGCGAATGGATTTTCTGTGACTAACCTGAGACACCACAAAAGACCCTCATTTCCAAAATATGCTAAGCTTGCCTCAATTTATGTTTCTTTTCTGTATGCTCTAAAATACTGGCTTATTTTCAGTTTTATTTTTAGAATAGGCTGATAGGTCGCTTTAAGAAGAAGAATACACCAGTTTATTTTCTTTGGGAAGATGGATGTCATACCCACTTCTAGGAAATATCCCAAAAGAATGCGCTTCCTTCCCTGATTCCAAAGCATGTGTTATACTAACAATTATTTCAGTAAGGCTCAAAGGCTAGAGAAATTAAGCTCATAGACTTTAGCAGTTTGAATAAAAATTCCGCTATTATACTTTCAATTAAAGTATTCTGCTATCAATGTGCTGATGATGTAGTAAACAAACTTAAAAATTAGCTTGTCAGTAACATTACAGTGAAGCAATTCTGAAATGCCTGATACTGCACTGCTTTCCCATCACACCAGATGTAGATCAAAAAGGGGTAAAGCAGCATAAAGGTTTGGCTAATATGATCCTCGCTCACTCATGTTCTCCACATCTAAAGTGTCTTGGTGTACTTAGAACCTGATTCTAACTAGTGTTCAGCCTCAGACAGCCCTAACTGAGGAGCAGTTTTGTTCAACAAGAAATTATGTAACTGAATTTTCTTTTGATGTTTTAATGAAGATGATCTAATGGAAAAGGAGCGCGGATGGGAGTGTAAGATGTCCTTTGCTGAGAAGCATGTTTGCTACATCCTGCTGGGAAGTGGGATGATGATGTTCCCAGATGTTGCAGCAGGGATTGAGCACCCTTGGACCTCCCAGCTGAGAAACTACTGGAGTCTGGAAAAAAGATGTTTGCTCTTCGAAATTGGATCAGGGATTTTAGGCATCAGATGGCCATACCGAATAATGTCACTATCCAAGCACGAACTTTCCTGGAAATGAAGGGGAGAGATCCTCTCCACGGCTCCAACAGAAGGCTCCATGCATCAACATCTCCCAAGAGATGAGTCAGAGTAAGCCAAGTCTCTATTCCCTAGTGTCAGCTGATCTCTGAACTCCTCCCAGGATGATGGCAAATTCATTGAAGGGGCGGTGAATCAGTATGAGAAAAGCAGAATAAAGCAAAACACTCTGAAGTACTCTGAGAAATAGGATACTTGTTTGTAGCTAAGAAAGAAGTGTGCATGGATGGAGAGACCACATTTACGCTGATCACAGGATGAAGTGTCAGGTCTGGGTAGATGCAGAGACTTCTGAAGTATTTCCAGGAATCTTAATGTCCTGTCATTGAATAGGATAGGCAGATGATACTGAGGTTTTGTTAGCTTCTTCTACCAGAAGAGGAGAAACACAATCATACATGATATGGCATGAGCTGAAACAAAGACTTAAGACAAAAGTGTAAACTGCAAAAATGTCTTCCTTAATTTTGACTTGTGCTAATGCTTCAGTTGCTATACTAGCTGCAAAATAGCACTAACTCTCTAATTTCTGGTACTGAGCAGAGTATTTATTGGTTTCATTTGTTTATTTGATATTTTGTTTTGCTTTTGCATTGAAACTCTTAACTCCTTTTTATCTCCCATCATTTTTGTTGGTCCTGACTGTCAAATGCTGGCTCAGAATTACACTTAGAAAACAAGAAAACTTCCACAATTTCACTTGATTTCTGACACACTTCTGAAACTATTGGATGCCGTGTTTGCAGAGGACTTCTCCAGATATCACCGTAGCCTACTAATGCTTTCTCTCCAGATTTGAAGAAGAAATTTGTGATGCAGTTAAACTGTTTAGCTGTGGGACTGACTTTTCTTGTGAGAGATGCCTTCTAATGAGAGATTAAATGCTGATTTCCAGCGACAAGACGCCTGATTAAACTGCAGGTTTGACTCTTTCATGGATCCCTGTTTAGGCCTGGAGAGAGGAAAGGGGGGAACCTGCTCCCTTATTTTTGACATTACTTAACTATGAATGTGTGGATAGCCAAAGCAATGTGTCTTTAATGCTCTACCTTCCTTTTCAGATTATAAAGACACATTTACGTAAATTATACATACATCTGAGGTCTGCATCCAAAATTTATACAAATGTACACATCAATTAAATCCATCAGCTAGCAACCTGAAATAACTTGGAAAATTGAGGTTTTTATTCTTTGAAGGTTGAAATAAAGTTATCACTTCATCCCCTTTCCTGTTGTCCGTACATTTCTTCCTTTTCCTCTGTTAAAAAAATATTCAGTGCAGTGCTGGACAGGCGCAACTGAGTTTATACAAATGTTGAAGCTATCAGAAACATTCCATAAAATACACACTGAGTAATGGCTGGCTAGTCTTGCACCCAAAGATGCTGTCAACACTGCTCCACTGATAACAGATATGGCTATTCTGCACAACTGCTGTTCCAGGAAAAGCCCTTGTGCACTACAGCTGGTCTTATTTCATGCAATGGTGAATGAATTTGCACTGGTGTAAATTATTCTCACTGAAAAATAGGTTTGCCAGGTAGAGCCACTAGCTCTAGATTTTTCAGTGGCACAGATTTGTTGAGAGAAGTATATGAACAAAGCAGCGCTGGTATGGATTTGTGGTAGCATGGACCTGATGATGCTTCAGGGCTTTGATCCCCAGCTGATCGCATGCTGCTTTCATTAAAACCCACACCAAACTTCTTGGCAGCTCGTTTGAATTCTGCCCTTGGTAAACTGCTGAGTCCCTGCTCTTGCTTTTGATTCCCACTCTTGTTTAGGTGCCACCTGAACCACAACTGGACGATGGGTTTGGAGAATAAACTTTGTGTTAGCTGCCCTGGGTAACAACAGAACATCTGTGTAAACCAGTAATGTACTGGGTGGCCAATCAACTCTCGAGACCGTACTGCAGTTGCCCTACTTATTATTGCCCAAGTTAAAAGGATTTAAGCTAGCAACAACATCCTTTTCCTTGCTGCAAAAGAGGCTCTTCCTTAGAATGCAAGCCTCATAGAGCACTTCATTCAGTGTGTACGCAGTGTCCAGCACACTGCAAGTTTTAATCCAAGTCTGGGCTGCTCCTGGGATCTACATAATGCCAACTTTTCCTTAAAGAGTTGATGGATGGTATCAGCTACCCATACAAAGGCAGTGAAGCTTGCTCTTATTCTTCCCTCTCTTCTCCATCCCTTCCCTTCTTTTTCTCCATCTTTATGGATTCCTGAAACATGTAAAGAAGGTCAGGGCACAGGCTGGGCTCCTTGATAATAAAATCGATACTTTCATGCTGTATCTGCAGTTTCTGCTGGATTTTCAGGAATACTGCATCATTTTTACTGGCTTACAGGACTCAGTCTTCACTTGAGTCACAAGTGGCACAAGGGAGTAATGGATCTGCTTCTGAAACAAAACAACCTCTGTACAGTGCATGCAGAAAATTCAATTGGTGTCTGTCTGGCTGCTTCCCTTTCTTCTTGGGCACACTTGTGAGGGACTATAATTGGCTTAGCAAGGGAGATAAGTGACAATTGTGGATGGGAGGAGGAAAAACAGGAGGAGGAATTCTCTCTACTTTTTATTTATCTATTGAGAGGTCACTGTCAGCCCAGCACTTAAAAGAGATTTTCTGCTTTTATCTGACAAGAACAAGGACACGTGAAAAGACCCAGTCATTAAATAAGTATCCAGCTACAAGGGTGCATGAGTCTAGGGATTTCTGCAATGTCTGCTGACAAGTATCATACTAGCTGCTCAGGGAGAATCACAGAATCATAGTATATCCCACGCTGGAAGGGACCCACAAGGATCACCAACTCCAGCACTCCAGCACCTGGCTCCACACAGGACCATCCCAAAATTAGACTTGACATCTGAGAGTGATGTCCCATTGCTTCTTCGACTCTGGTAAGCTCACGGCCATGACCGCTGCCCTGAGGAGCCTGTTCCAGTGCCCAACCACCTGTTGCTGAAGACCCTTCCCCATCTTTGTATCCCTCCTTTGGACAATCTCTACTAGTTTTATGTATTTTTGTACTGTGGCACCCAAACCTGCCTACAGTGCTCAAGGTGAGGCCACAGCAGTGCAGTGTAGAGCAGGACAATCCCTATGCTCTCCTGGCTAGCAAGCCTGTGCTCAATGCACGCCAGGGAGGTAATGCAAGAGAGCAAATCAAACCTTCAGGTCTCTACCAGCTGCCCCAGATTAAATCAGTGCAGCTCCACCAATTTTCCTAATCTCAAAGGCATGCTATAGAAACTGTCAAAAGAGCAAGATGATAATGGCTGAGAGACAAGCGCAATTAACCATGGGGTCTCCCGCATCCCTTTTACAGGGTGACTTTAAACCCCACCGCTTTGGGAGAAATCTCTGTGCTGGCTCTAGCATGCACATGTTAACATGCATAATGTGCCTCTGGACTCACATCACCGATGCAGGACTGCATGAGGGGAGTGCTGCTATTCTGGAGGCACTTTGCACTCCCAAGCCTTGCTGTAACACTGCTAGAGGAGACATGGTGCGGGGCATTTCATGCCTGTTTCCTACAAGCATTGCAGGCTGGCTTACATGCACTGGGCAAACCTGACCAGACAAGTCTTTTCCTCCTTTCTTAGGAAAAGTCTCTCACTGTATGACAGGGAACATTTTGGAGTCTAATTATATGCAGGTTGGTTCAACTAGTACCAAGCCATCTGAACATGCCAGAACTGCTGGAGCTCTGAGGGCCTCTGTGTTTCCTGATGGTGTACAAAAGACACTGCAGCAAATTGTTTCAATTGGCATAATCAGATGAATGAATCATAAAGCAGACAAACAGCAATTCATCCCTCCATGCAGATTCTCCCACTAACTGCACTGCAGTTAGTCAGCTCAGTAATGACATTTCCAATACAACTTCACTTGCGATCAGGTCCCTCTGTTCATAACACTAAGCCTGGCAGCATAGTCTATTGCCATGGGTTTATCCCCCAGAATAACATTGTTCTGTACTTCCCCAGGACACAATCCTAGAACAAAGATAAGAGGTTGCCTGCCAGATACATGCCTGTCGATAGTCTCTGATGAAGTGTACCCTCAGAAATGAATGTCCAGCTCATTCTGGGGGACAGGACCAGTACAACCACTGCTGAACAAGGCACGGACTGTGAGCAGAGCAAACCCACTGCTCCCTTTGTCCTCACAAGGTGCTTGCAGAGAAACACCAACGTTTTACTCAAAATTGTGTGACAAAGGTTGCAAGGCAGTAACTGGCAGTAGAGGCACTGTCTTTGAGGCACACAAAGTTAGTGGTGGCATTTGAAATTCTGGGTCATGCCTACATACAGTTTTGACACCAGTGAAGGGTGGCATTATCAAAGATCTCTTGTGAATCAAATGCTCTACACAGAACTGCCTATCTTACCTCTTTGGCATTCCTTATTTGTAAACATGAGGGGATTAAGCAAAGTCAAACCTCAGCAGTCATATATTACTTTCTCATAAACTTTCTTTGGCTTTCAGCCATCTCTTCCTGCAAGCTCTGGAAATGATTAAAGCTCCTTTTTTTCTCATTACCACTGTAGATAATGATACTCAAGATTTAAAACTGTTATAGTTTCTCTGGATAAAGCAGAGAGAAGTTCCCAGTGTCAGCAGTTTATGTCAGCATGGTTCTTATTTTACACCACAAAAGGACTGCTCTAGGAGGCTGGTGGGCTTTGCATGCCCTTAGCGAGACACAAGCAGTCATGTATGTTATGCACCAAATTGAGTCATACTTCAAGTTACTGGCCTGAACTAACCTTAATAACAGGCTTTGACCTGTGCTACGTCTGCCTTGGCTAGAGGAGAATTTGTGTCCATTTCTACTCTTTGATTTCTCTGGCCTTTAGTTTAGCTCTGATTTGACATCCTCAAACTATATTCTGATTTTAGCACAATTTTTTTTTCTGCATGGTATTTCCTTACATTGCATTTCTCTATAGTATTTTTTTTCTGCTCACTTGCCTTTACCAGCTGTCTTTAAAAATAATTATACCTCTGTCTGGCTTTTTTTGGTCACTACTGTTAGATGTTGAGAGAAGGCGTTTCCTAGAGATCATATGTCTTTGACAGGAATGCTCTTCAGCTGACAAAATTCAAATACGATTTTCTGCAATATTCATTTGAGTCTGTCTTTATGGGCATGCCTGCCAGGGCAGTTAGCTGTCTTTTTTCAGAAAGTGGTACACAAATGGGTGGGTTAATGGACAAAAGTAATTTGCTGAAAAGTTAGAATACTTGCAAACGATGTTTAGTTTTTGTTATGGTTACAGTACAGCCGCTCTTTAATCACTGTCACTTGTCTTCTGTTGATGAGTAACTTTGCTACCAGCTCCTCATTCAAACCGTGCAGCCACTTTAGTCACTTCAGCTGGCTGCTGCTTCCAGTGTGACCTTCTGGGGGACTGATTTACAGACATGACACTGAACTACTGTCTGGCATCTCCCCCAAAATTAGGTAGAATTCATCTGTTTTCTGCCAAAGATGGTTGGCGCAATGCAACGCTCTGCGTAATTCAAGTATGAAGTCACAACTATAAAGTGTTTTTTGTGTATCTTTTGCATCCACGGCAATGTGTGTCTGTCCGTAACTGTGTAGGTTTCAGTATATCTGAGTTTGTCTTAGCACAGAGAAGTGGACGACAGAGAGGACTGCAGATCCTTCCAGTCCCACCTTTGGCATCCATGAATGGGCTATCAAGCACAAATGATGCATGTGCTTGCTGAAAGTAAAACTCCTCTTGCATGGACACCTATCAAATCTGCTCATGCATGAAGGGGAGAGTTACTGGGTACCCAGGGGCTACTCAGTTAAGTTCCCGCTCAGTTGTAGCAAGGTGACCTCCATGGGACTTCACTGCATGAGGGAGAAAACAAACCTCAGATCACTGAACTTGCTTTCTGAAAGTCACTCTGCAATGGCATCCACACCTTTCTGTTACATATGTAGTTAATAACGGTACTTTGTACAGCTCTTTGGACAAATGACAAAAAACGCTTTCAGTCGCGGATATCCATGTATATGTTAGATTAGGCACCTGCATAATGCAAACAAGCAAACGAATAGAAACAGGAAAAATAAAGCCATTGGACAGTATTCTTTTTAAAACACCAGAAAATAATAATGCAAGGGCTGAAGCAGTAAACAGGCTTCAGTAAGAGAACGTAAATAGCAGAACCGACAGAGAAGAACTTCAGAGAAGCTGGCTGTTTGTGGGCATCTCAAGGCACAGCTGTCAGACTGGCAGGAGTTCTATCCAGCTGGCCCACATTGTTCTGGCATGGGTCGCTGCTCTGTGAGTAAGCGCCTCAAAGCACACAGAAGAGCTTCAGCAAAGGCAGACTGGAGGAAAGCTAAACTCTGCTAGAAACTGCAGCTAGCTGTAAATAACAGGCATAAGAAAAGGCAGCAAAAGGCAGCGTCTTCAGGCTTTGCTTCTTAATGCCTTTCAACCCCAGCAGAAAAGGGTGATCCTTAGGCTTCCCAGCCACAGATATTCAGCCTCTGTCCCAGCCTCCAGCACACAAGAAAGACACAGCCATGCTTGCTTCAGCCTCACAGCCAAGTTGCTCTGCTCTGAGCTTCTGTGGTGCAGCCATTTTATTAATCTTGGTTTATTTTGCTTTATAATTCTGCTACTCTCTGAGCTTTTGGTGAGGGCACAACCAGCTGGAGCAGGGGTAGAGCGTGGGACATGTTCTCTGCATGTTGCATCTCATGATGCAACACCTCATCTCAAAGAGCCTACAGCCTTTTTCCCACAGATCTGCAGAGAGGGTGCAAGGAATCTGTAAACCTTGGAGGACTAAGACATGGACTTGGAAGTCCTCACACGCTACTACCCTCCACAGGACAGGCTTACCGAGGAGGTTATGTGAGCAAAATCTGCTCAATTTGTCCTTGGTGCTGAGACTGGTGATGGCTGCAGTAGCTCTGCGTTGTTCAACCACCAGCCCACAGAGACCTCCAAATAAGTCCTCTGCTGTGCAGAGCATCTTTCCAGAGGAAGGCTTGATGTGCAGCTTTACGAGGTCTTAAGGACAGATTTAGTGAATGATGCGTAGCTTGTCTCACTGCAGGGAAATGAATCAAAGAAGGGGACCTGATATTAATTTTCTTGCTGAGAGCAGCCTGCAGAGCCTGGAACTCAAAGATACAATATCTGCTTTGTTACTCTATGAGCTTGCTGTAAAATATGCTGTAATCTTTGCCAGGGGTATGTTGTGCATTCCCTGGAGGTTTTTCAGCACTGAGGAACACTTCAGACCGCTTCACAGTTTGCTCAGGCTTTGCCTTATAAGGCCTTTTAGCTGCAGCACTGGCGCATGACAGCCCTCCTGGTGTCAGCCTGTAGGGAACAGATCACAGCAACAGCCTGCTTGTGCAGGACTGGGGCCCTTCCAGCCCCTGTGCCAACAGCTGGTGACAATGTGGCTTTAGGGTCAAGCTGAGGAGGGCAAAACTGTAACCCTGCCTGCAGGCATCTCCTTGCAGTGAAGACCTAAGCACTGAAATGGGAAATACAAACCACTGAAAGCAGGCTGTGCTCTGCTTGGCCTAAAATATCCCCTCTGAAAGCTGGCTGGATTGTAAGCCATGGGAAACAGCCTTCTGTGGGAACCCACAGGGACTTCCAGCCTCCCACTGTGAGCAGTGGGGCTGCACATGGGCAGGGCCTGCATGCGTCTGGGCCTGAGGTGGAAGGAGCCCTCTGTGGGGTGACGCAGGGCCTCCTCATCACTGTCACATGGGGAGCAATGAGCAGAAGACAGCCCACAGCAAGGCTGGGCAGGCAGACACCAAGTGATCTTGGTGCGACTAACGCTGCTGCTTCTACCTGTTGAAGGGCTCCGAGCAGAAGCCATGGCTTGCAGCCTGCAAAAGGCACTGTAGGATGCTGCACTGAATGCCATCTACCGTTGTCATGGGCAGTATTGATCCTTACGGAGTAGCTCATCCAGAACCATAGGATCACAAAATAGTTATGCTTAAGAATTGCAATGTTTGCAGTACTCACCATCCTTAGATTTCTCAGTTAGGAATACAATAGGGTGAGCTTTTCAGCAAAGGGAAAAGGCTTGTCTAGGTTGCATGTAGAGCTCCTTACGTAGGCAGGTAGATGTATATACAAATTTAAGTTGCAGCTACTGATTTCCGAAACAAACTAAGCTACCTTTTGAAACCTTTGAAATCATTTCTTATTTACAGTTCCCACTGATAAGAACGATGCCAGAAGGTCTCTGTAACTTCCTACTTGCAGCAATGCTGCGTTCAGAGCTATGTCTTCGTATCTGATGAAATTGCAGCTCACTCCAGGCAAACAAAAGCAAAAATAATGCTTATCATAGAATCTTCTGCACAAAAATAACAGTCCAAAATGCTTGCTCTACTTCCCCAGAACCATTATTTTCATGTGACAGGTTCATGACAGCTCTCCAAATACAAACCATTTTTTCCCACCATTTTCTCAATATTAACTCATTTTTATCGTGCATTCTATGTTTCTCTTCAAAATATCAAGTATGTTCCTTTTGTTTTCCATTTTTCTCCCTCTCTGCCTCACTCCATAAGATGGTGAGCTACATTTCATTTCTGCAGTAGTTGGTTTTCTGTGATGTTTGGGAAAACTGTAGCTGTATTGATTGCAGGCATGATCTCCATTATAAAATTTCACAGCTGGTACACTTTCATCATGGGATGAGATGGGCAGCCTAGGGTATTAAATCAAAACTCTGATAGCTATATAAGAGATGCAGTGAATGTAACAAAGCTAAAAGGAAAAAAGAGCCTACTAGAGAGAAGTACTTTTTTGAGCTAATAGGTGGAACTTCTTGCCACAATATAGCACTGACAAACAGAATTAAATATAAATCAGGAGAAGTCTGGAAAGCTGGGTTGATAACACATACAACATGATATTTTGGAAGGGAAATCAGGGCCAGAGTTCTTCAAATTCAGATTGTAAACTCCCAGAAGAGCAGTGTTATTCTGCAGGGATTAATAAGCAGATTGCCAAATCTTCTTTTAGCCAGAAAGAAAAATACATCACATCATTCACAATTTTGTATTTCCACATTTACTCTACAGAAAAGTACAACAGGGTACAAAATACTTTTCTCTGGACATATGTAAGATAAGTTTAAGGAATATGTTTAAGATATCTCTGGGAAATAAACCCTTTGAGAAATTCAGCAAATAAAAGGGGAGCGCTTTTTAATTTTTATATCTCATTAAAATTAATGCATGTCTTCTGTGTAAGATATATTTGATAAATAACCATTGTTTTATGACAAATGAGAGTTCTTCTTAAAAACTAAATACTAACCTAACCTTTTGGAAGTGCAGCTATACCATAATTCAGTTAATGGTCAGCCAGACAAGAAGCAGCCCAGTATGGAGAAGTTCATATGAAAATAGCAAATAAGCTGCAGGTAAAGAAACACCTTCACAGAAGGATTTGCAAGTTGTCAGTTGTTCAAAATGCCTGCTTATTGACCTTCCCCACTAAATAAAACTCTGTTTTTTGGATTAAGGTTTGCTCTTTAAGTAGCATTGCTGATGTGGAGATATATAAGCTTGTTCATCAAATAAAATACTAGAACCTTGAAATCATCGCTTTTATGCTCTGTGTGGAATATGCTTCTACATCTTTCTCTGTGTGTAATCAGAAAAAAAAGTCAAATATCACTATTGCTAGATAGATCTGAAATATCAAAATTCAAAACTTTTAAAATCCTTTCTTTCATACAGTTCCAGTTTTCTAAACTAGTGTCATCATCTTTACTGAGACTTTTACAGCAACACTGAGGCACATGCATTCAATATAGCTGAACTGGTGCTTAGCAATTAGTAATTTGGCAGCAAGAGATCTGTTGATGATGTTGTTTCATACAGACATGTCCAGGGCTCCTGCGACCCCACTGCCATCTTACACCAGTTATAACATTGGTTTCTGCTATAAACATATGTATATAGGCTTACACATGCTAGAAGCATCCTGAAATGGCCATAAAAATGTACTATGTGATTGCCTGGGCACTAGCATCAACAAACACTCTGTCTCCTGCCAAATCTCAACTGGAAACATTTTATCAGTCTTTCAAATATATATTTTTCCCTTAACAGAAGCAGTCTAAGTTATGGAGAAAATTAAGTTACCTAAATAGATCTGATTCAGATGCATAGATAGCACAGAACTCTGCATGCCTTTGCTGAGTGCCTGTAAGATCAAAACTGCAAACGTAGTATTGCTTATAACAACTGAACATTTAATTAATTTGATGATCAGAAGGGAAAATGTGGAAAAAGAGAAAAACAATGTTTTCTATGGGAAAAAAAAACTCAGTAGGTTATCACAGTAGGTAACAACATGAAGAGGTATATTTTTGATTAGGTCTATCTCATTCTCTCTTCATATATTCATAAATGAATCAGCGCTCCTCCACCATCCTTATGTGTAAAAACATTACACTCTGAAGAGTGGACAGTGGCAGAAGCAGACATGAACCGATCGACTTTCTTCACCTTCACTAAGTGGATTCAAACATCCCACAAGAAATCTGTAAAGCTCTGGTTCTGCAATTGAATTATTCAGGGAGAAAAGGTCTTATATTGTTACATTAACAATCTGACATGCCTCCTTCCCTCCATTTGTGCAGAAGACCCTGCTTACACAGTGACTCTTACCATTACACATTGTAATTCATGCTGAAATCTTGCCTGAAGTGCATGGATACTGTGGGCTCTACTATGCTACCTGCCTGCTATAATCCAGACCTAGCCTCATTCGGGGCTTTCTTCTTCTCATTCCTGCCACATGTAGCAGTAGTTACTCTAGCCACAATGAACATCTCTTCAGACCTGTCTCCAGAGGTCTGAAATTTCCATGAAGCTGAGGATACCTGCAGCCTTGCTCTGCATTTTCATTTCTCCCCCACCCAAGGGACATCAACTGAAGCAGTCTGGAGAAAGGTGAGAAGCCTGCTTAAGTACTAAGTCAGAAGAGGGTTAAAATATTCAGCCTCTTACCAGATATTTTTGTTTAAAAGTTCAGGTGACTGCTCAGTGAGTAACAATTATGTATTGTACTCTTTCTCATGTTCCAAAATTGGAAAATATGCAGAAGCTTAAAATGTAGATATATTGGCAGGGGTTTTCATAGCAGACTATTGGATTAAGAAACATTTCATACTAAAATTAACAGAAGACAATGTCAATCATTTAGACTGCTTTGTAAATCATCGTTAAATTTCAGAGCAGGAACTGCTGACTACTAGGCTCAATGAACACTCTCTTCTGAATGTTACATTCGTACAGCAAAGGTGTAAGATGTAAAGATGATTTTCTAATTAGCTGCACTTTAGAGATACCAGATTAATAATAATCTCATTTTGAGTGAGGCTTGTATGTGATGTGCAGTATAATGTAAAACAGTTCTGCAATTTGTACCTTATAACATTAGAGTATAAAATAATATTATTAGATTGGTATTAGTAGGAAGTCACTGGAACTCCAGTTTTCCTCAGGAAGACCAGTTATGATTTTCCTCACCATCTACTGCTGCTGTCCATAGCACTAGCATTGGAAAGGCATTATGTGGAATGCTACATACTTATCTTCCTGGTGCTCTAAGGCACCACTGGGGACACCTTTCCAATCAAAGGGACTTTACAGCGTGTTTTGCATGCCTTTGAGTTGAGCACTGCAGCTAGGACTATGGGGAGGAAACAAAAGCCTTGATGATGCTTGGAAGAAATCACTCTTGTGTATGCAATGGCATAGCTTTGCATAATGTGTACTGCCGCATGCTGCCCTGGCCCAAGGCAGACTCTTAGCACCTTGCAGCTGCCTCAGACTGTGAAAAGCACAATGAATTCCCCAGCTAACAACCAAAGTTGGATGGACCCAACCTGCACATGATTCAGAATCATCCAAAATTTAGATGCAACTTCCAGCAGTGACCCAGAAAGCAGCCATTCACTTGTTTTATCTGCCAGCTTCCTCCTGTGTGCCTTACTTCCATGGTGTGAAGCAGAGGCCAGAAGTCCAAGAGATTTCCTCTATGTGAAAGACTGCCATTTTGTTCAGACCGTAGGACCAAAGACAGGGAACTGCCATTGGCTTCTATTGTCAGGTGTCCTTCTGCTGGTGAGCAGGCTGTCAGGCTATGTGACAGAAAGACAGGTTGTGATAAGTAGACCTGAGCCTGATCTACCTCGCTCCTCCTTCAAAGAAGTGCCAGACTCATTATTTGAATCTATGGTGTTAAACTCCTCTTCACCAAAGGGATAAAATTAATATTCCAGACTTTGCTAAATTGTGTTGAACTAATGGTGGACTGGTATGAAATGCCCACCTTTAAGTTACAGCCTTGAGGCCGACAGGCTGAAGGCTCTTCTCTGTGCAGCCCCTCTGCAGAGGAGGAAGTCTCACTGTTATAAATTTCCTGGCTTTTTGACTTTAGATGAAAGCTTGTCATTAAGGAAAACTGCCTTCACAGACTGGAATCTTTTTTACTTCTTTTGCTTCAGGTAGCATGGCCTTGAAAATACAACAACAATCCTCGAATCCTTCTTGAAGGTTTTGGTTGTGTCTAGGAGACCGAACTGAGAGCAGGCTGGAGGGCCTGGAAACAAGTGGGTGTCATGAAAGGAGGTGTATAGTTACCTTTTGTCATATGTGGAGGAACAGAAACAAAGTTCAGACAGGGATCAGAGTAGTGGTAAAACCCAGCCCTTTTTGTTCTGGGCCACTCTTTCCTCAATGCTGCAGCTACCTTCTGGGCCACTGGTTAACATCATCTCTTCATCTGTTACCTGCTGCACTGTGGTTGACCTCTTGCTCTACCAGCTCACTTACAAAACAAACTCCAGTTTCCAAACACAAACCTCAGCAGCAAACATTTTGTATATTTTAAGGAAAAATCATTTCAGCTATAGATGAGGATGCTGAGGGGCAGATATGAAAACAGAAATATATGATGCTTAAAGAGGCTTTTCTGCTACAACCTGTGCTGTTTGAACAGAAGTACATGCCAGAATCTACAGAAACCAAGGTCTAGCTTTTAAATTCAAAATAAAAAATTGTATATTTTTTCCCCTTTCTCTTGTCAGATTTAACATCCAAGCCTTCTTTAAGAGGCAAGAATGGCAAGAGCGTCATCCCTGTTAGCATTAAAGTTGTCAGGATCTGTGAAACTCAATTCCACAAACTATTTCTGATGGAGTGGACAGTTCAAGTGATGGCACACATGGTTCTCAGGTCATTAATATATTCTGAGGGATGTGCAGTTAAGGGGTAGTGACATGTTTTGGTGGCATCATTTTCCTCACAGAATAAAAACTCAATAAAACCTCCCTTTTTAGTGAAGACTTGTCTATTCACAAAGATATTTCCACCTGCACTTAATGCTGAGAATTTTACTTTCTATCTCCTCTCTCTGCTCCAGATGGATGCAAGGTGGCAAGGGGAGCACTGAGGGTAGAATGTGGAAGGTAAGAGCCAACCAGGATTTTATTTTTTTGTAATTACAGTGAGAGCAGAGGAAGCTGGGAAAAATTTGACTTAATTTCTCCTCTCCCTTTTGCTCCCCAGGGCCAGGTAGTGAGGCACAATGCCATCAGTAGACATTGGAATCTCCAGGGGAGACAGGCTTGTTTCATTAGCTCCTCCCAAGGTCTGAAGGCGTTGAACAAATGTTAGGCTATCACACGTCCATGGGGCTGGCTCAGGAGAGCTATGGCTTCTTGTACCCATCCTTGCTACTGACAGAATCACTGTTGCTGGACAACAGATTTCATTTCACCAAGAGACCTTGACTTTGTGGACAATCTTGAGGGCCCGCTGCCTCTCACAGTACCTGGTAGTAATAGAATTGTAGAATCATAGAATTTTAGAATCTCAGAATCATAGAATTGTAGAATGGTTTAGGTTGGAAAGGGCCTTGAAGATCATCCAGTTCCAACCATTCTGCCACGGGCAGGGTTGCCACTCCTGCAGGGTGAGCAGGCCATGTAGAGACCACCTACTCCATGCAAGCTCCCCACTCCTTCAGAACAAAATCAAAGCAATGAGGAAAAACCTAATAGGCTGCACGTATTAATAAGTGATGGCTTACCTATTCATAAGCCTGCTGTCTTGGGAAGGTTTATAACAAAGCCCTGAGATCTAGGTTTTTAATTTTCAAACAATACCGTCTCCTACTGTGCATGCTTAAACTGCACATCTTGGTACCAAGTGGCAAAACTGAAACAAAAAATGGGAAGAGGTGACATGGGAAGGGGTGTTGTGGGAGATGGTGACAGCAAGAGCCTGCTGGCTGGCAAGGCTGGGCCGGTATTGAGGCTGCAGACGGAGGAGTTTCTTCTGAAAATGCTGGTTGATGTCACTGCCAAAAATTTTGAAGGCTGCCTCATATGAGATGCTGCATTTGAAAGGGAGTGTGGACAATGAGGTCAGGAATCCAAAAGGGTAGATGAACTTCTCATTCCTGACCTATTTTATTTCAGCATCTGAAGCCAGAGTCTGGTAGGGAAGATAAAAAACAGATTAATGAAACTTCAGAATTTCAGCTTGGATTAAAATAATATTGTTCAAATATACTCTGGGGAGGAAGGCTTGACAATAGTGAGGATGCCAGAACAGTGTAAGCGTAGCACAATGCAACACGCAGGCATGTGGTAATTTTCAGAGCCGGAAGTATCTTCTCTTAAACAGTCTGAAATGCAAATGCAAAGCCTGTTTTCCCTCTTTGCTCTGTGTTTTCCTGACAACTGCTGCCAGGATCCAGCCACCAACTTGTCACAACAAAACTATGTCGATATGTTGGCAGTGCTGAGGTGTTGGTCTCAACCTTCGTGTGTGTGTGTGTGCCTTCCTCACACAGTCTCCAGGCCAGTGTCTGGTTTCTCAGACCAACTCAATCCTGCTGATAGCCAGCAGGAGAAGAGCCAAGGTTTCACTCTGAGGACAGGGTGCCTGGCATCCTGCAGCAGGGTTCTGGTCCTGTACAGGTCAGTGACAAGCCTTGGTTATCAGAAAACACACAAGGGTGGTTTAAATAGAACCTTTCCTAACCCTGAGCTTTCCTAAGCTCAGTTCTGTGGAAAGGGCAAGAACCCCATTTCCACTATTTAAGTGGTCTGTCTCGTTAAAAGTTCAGGCTATGCTTAGCTCAGAGTGCTTTCAGGATCCTCCCAGCAATGAGCAAGGACCACGGATTGTTTGCTATACTCTTTTCCAGAGAAATAAATATATATATAATATATATATATAATATATATAAATATATAAAAATCTGTTTTATGGAAATGGGGTGCAATTCACACATTATTGAGTTATAGTGGGTTTCACTCTTTTAAAAGTCATGATGAAAACAACAGCCTTTAAACTGACATTTGAAAAATGATAGGGATATTTTCCCTTTCTTCTCCCTTTGTAGCTACTGAACACAGTATACTTAAATACTTTCCTCTTGCTTTCAAGGTCTTCTAGCAGCTTCTTGCTCCTCCTTACACCCCCTCTCCTCTCTGGTTTTCTTAACATCGTAGTACATTCTTTACCAATATAGGAAAATGTTCTGGAAACAGAAATCATAACCAATAGAGGTAAAGAAAATGTAAAAATTGAATTATGTTTTGTTTCATTTTAAGCTGTTTTATTTAACAAAACTCCTCAGACTCTGTCATGGCCAACTAAGTCACCTCACAGAATTCATTCCACCAGGGTGCTCTCTGTGAGCCACTGGTGTGAACTCTCAGAAACAAGATCATTGTACAGCTCCAGCAACACTTCTTGGTACCAAGAGGGTTGTACATCTCACTCTGATTTTTTCAGTTCTGATTTTGGAGGTAAGTTCCACACCCATTGCTTCATAGCAGCAGTATGCTTGATGCCCGCATACCCATCCACAGCTGCTCCATTAGCTGCTCTGCACCAAACGAGGTGGGGTGCACAGCTCTGCTGCTGGGATAACCCGGCACTCTTTGGTGTGCACCCATCGCCTGCACCAAGCACTGCAGCTAATGGGGAGGGAGGATGAACGTGGAGTGAGCACCATGCACTTAAATAAGAGCACCCAAAATGCATTTAAACGTATGTTTCAATCACAGATTCATGGAATTGTAGAAGTCGGAAGGGAACTCTAGAGATCATAGAGCCCAACCCCCGTGCTTTGCAGAGAGTTGCCATAAGGAAGGAAAGAGGTGGCAGCACCAAATATGACTGCATATCTTGAGGTGGATGTGTCCTGGTCCCAGCTCCAGCTGCAGCCCACACCAGGCATGCACTGGCCTTTGCTGGATACAACCCATAGCTGAATTCCTCCCTGGGGCAAGGCTTGACAGCAAAACATGAGAAGGGTATTGAAGGGATTGAATTGCATAACTCGCAAGTCTCAGTAGGAGTTGCCCGTGTAAGTTCTCAGTGCACTGTGGGAGTATAGATGTCTCGATCTGTGTGATAGGATATTTCAAAATCAGCTGCAGTAATATAAGAAGTAACACACAGACCTTTATGAAAAACAACAACAAGAAGGAAGTTCTGCATAAAAACAAAAGGCCAAAAGTGAACTAATAAGCTACATGTCAGATGCCATGCAACAGATTATTTAAGCCAAGCAGGAAAGAACATCCCTGTTTAAGTTGGTATTGTTGCATTTCCCATAAGCTGTGAGCCCAGCCTGACAGCCACTTACGAACACCACCTCACTTAATATACTGCAGTAAAAGTTTGCTTTTGGCCACAGAGATTACCAGGGTTTTGCAATATTCTGTGAGTCTTTGGTACAACAAAGGACCTCTTTCAGAGAGGCAGAGCTAAGCAAGAAGTCACTTTGATATGCCATCACGAGGGAAGGAGTCTGACACCAGTGAGGCAATGGGACCAGGACATGGGGATGCCTGGAGTCACATCCTGCAGCTGGAAGTGGAATGGAGCTGGAAGAGGAAAGCAGCAATCAGGGGGTAAAATGCCAGGCTGGAAGGCACACCAAGGGGCAGGCGCATGGGAAACAGTGGTAATGCAAGGAGTCTCAGTGTCTGCTGAGTATGCCAGTGCTCTGGGAGCAATGTGTGTACTGCCCCAGGGGGTGCGTCTAATTGCCATATTCAGTTTTGTTCCCTGTTGCAGGGAGGCAACTGCTGTTCTGAAGTTGTGGAAAGCAGAGAGTAAGTGGGAAAGTGGGGTTTCCGTGCTGCTCATAGACCCAGTTTAGCTGCCAAGAGGGGAAGTTCATGTTGATATTAGGAAAAATTTTGTCTCAGAAAGAGTGGTCACACACTGGAAGAGGCTGCCCAGGGAAGTGGTGGAGTCACTGTCCCTTTAGATGTAGAAGAAACAAATAAATGTGACACTGAAGGACGTGGTTAGTGGGCATGGTGGGGATGCACTGATGTTTGCATCAAATTATCTTAGTGGTCTTTTTCAACTTAATGATTCTATGATCCTATGATTCTATGATTCAGTGAAACAAGGTGATCTCCAGATTGCCTCCCCTGTGACAATGGAGATTGCCCATCCGTCAGCAGGGGGTTGTGAAGTCACAGTTTCTGCTGCACAGCACACTTCTGCAGGACAGCAATGGGATGCATGCTCAGCCCCCACTGGCTTCTCCAACAGGGCAGTCCCATGCCTGCTGCGCTATGGCACCCAGTGGGATGGGGCTGGAAGGGAGGTGGCTCTTCAGCATAAGCAAGGGAGGGAAGCAGGTGGGAGAACCTGCAAAAAAACATATGTGAAGGAGTTGCCAATTGAAGAATGTAAAACCAATGCCATAGCTAAAAACAAAAGTGATGCTGCAAAAATCACTGTGCTGGTCCCCTTCTTTCCCCTCCTGCCTTCTTCCCTGCCTATTACCCATCCTGGGTTTCCAGTAAGGTGTCTTTTACTTGTGGCTCTGTCACTTGATAGAGATGGATGCTCACATGTGCCATGCACACCCACCTCCCTTCGCCCTGACATGTGCTCTTCAAGCCCGCTCTTGCAGGCTGCCCTGCAGCTCTGTGCCACTACTGACAGCCACACTTATTCCCTCTCCACTGCCCCTCGGTGCTCCCTCCCCAGCCCCAGCAGGCTGCTGCAGCCCCACAGCCCCACTGCTTGGCTGTGTGGGAGGAACAGCAGCACTGCTCCCCTGCTGCAGTCCTGCAGGTCTGTGTACACCATGGATGTCAAGCTCCTGCTGCGACCCAGTGCTCCATAGGAGGAGCAAATGAGCTGAGACGTCAAGGCAAAAAATTATAGCCATGCGAGCTATCCCTGTGCTCAGCTGCTGGGAGAGTGCATACATGGCTTGTGTGACAGCAACAGCGCACAGAAGCTGCAATGAAATGCAGTTAGCAATACAGTTGGGAGACAGGCAGCGAGGCAGGCACTGGTCCAGCGACTGAAATGATCCTACCGTGAGCCAGCCTGCAGCGCCTTCAAAAGTGGCTGACTACTGCACAGGAGCTCGGCTTTCTTTGCAATTACTCCAGTTCCCCCGAGTGACTGCAGTGTGTGCTTCGCTTCACTCTTGTTGCTTTTTGTTTGGTTTTGTTGGCACGGGGTATTTTTTCCCTCCTGCCTCCCTCTCTCCTCCCGTGTCCTTTTCTCCAGGATGGCGGAAGCAGAGTTGCACAAGGAGAGGCTCCAAGCCATAGCAGTAAGTCAGCTTTGCATTACTTGCTCTTTTGTCTGCGGCCAGGGGAGCCGCAAGAAGGGGGCAGTGGGCAGCAGGGTCGCCGCCAAGTTGTGCACAGAGTTCCTCATTGGGGAGCGGACGTTGCAGCCTCCCCACAGGGTTTGGCTGGGGAAGGGGCTCTGGTGAAGTGCTCTGAGCTGACACGTGCGGGAGGGAAACGCGAGCGCACAGCGGCATGCTTGGAAGACTGATGATGGAGAAGAAAAGAGGGAAGAAGTGGGGAGGAGGGGAGGTTGCAGGAGGAAATCCATGCTCTGCCGAAAAGGGTGTATTCACACGGCAGGAGCTGAGTTGAGCTGATTAAGAAGTTAAACATAAAGGGTCTACTGCAGTGTGGTTTCTGCTGCAGGAAGCGGTTCTGGTGTTACTAATTTTTAATACAATCGAATGCAAGTGTTGCACTATCAGAATCATGTAATTATGTGATGTGTTGGATAAGCTGTCACCCCAGCTCCATAGCTGAGTACATGCTTTCAGGCAAATTCTCTGCAGTTTCATCCTGGCAGGGGAGAGGTCTGGGCAGCATTTTGCCCCATTTTAGCCAAAACTTTCATTTCTACATCTCACACCGTCATTTGTAATGAGGTACCGCTGCAGACTGTGGGCAAGGATGCCCCTGGGGGCCGGGTCTGGCTGCGGGTAACCACATCCCTCGGCACGCAGACACTGCCAGCTCATCGCCCGGCAAACCATGGGGCAGCCCCACGTAGCCCACATCACCCGGTCCCGCGGTGCCCAGTCGGTATGGGAGGGCTGCGGCATGCGGCACATCCCGTGTGGGCTGTGGCCATCCATCCCCTGCCACCCCTCCTGCGATCAACAGATGCTACGTGCTGCAGCCAGCAGAGAGCACGGGTGTCCTTTGTAGCTGGAGGCATGGCTGCTGCTGCCGCCACTGCGGTGCTGCTCTGCGCTGTTTGCTTTGCATCCTCTGCTCTGCTAATGAGCCCTTGGAGATGTAAAATAACCAGATATAAAACAGGGAGTTGCGTTTTCTTTTTACCTCTCTGAAATATCCCCTGGAAAAACATCAAATGCTTATCATGTGATGGAGGGGAGAGAAGGGGTACTATAAGTGTTTAATATTCAAACAGCAGGAAGTAGGTGCATTTTTTAGGCTGTTTCAAAGTTCTCTGGCGTTGCCATTTCCCCAAATGAAAGCACTGGGATTGCTCCAGAGCTAACCCTTGCCACTGCCTCGGGTTTTGTGCTCCTGCAGCAATTAATAAGGGGGAGCCATGCTGCAGAGCGGCTCAGCATATTGCTGCTATGCATGTTTCTGGAAAACTTCCGTCTCCAGATTAAAAAAATAAAAAAGAAAGGTTTACATTACTGCTGCTTCTCCTGCCTGGTGCATAGAAGCCAGCAGCCAGCACCCATTGCCACACCACAAGATGTCCCTACACCTTATTGCAGAGTATGTTGGATGCTCTGCTTCTTGGTGCTTTGCATTTCACACCAGTGAGGCCATTATGGAGATAGAATTATTGTCTGGCGTGTTTTAGGTTCTTAGAGTAGGCTTAGGCTGCTATGAAAGGAGCCCGAGAACCTGGATCTTCATTTTCTCTATAAATTTCCTTTATGGTTTCTATTTCTATAGTGTCTGTAGGATAGTAATATGTGCAATGAATTACACTGAAAGAATTCAGCATCAAAAACATTCCTCCTTATTTCAGTCTGAGAGTGGGTCCATTCAGTGACTTTTGGACTACACATTGCAGAGTAACAAGCTGTCCGTGCAAGCTGGTGAGGTGACTTTTCTCCTGCACCTGGATTGTTACAAATGTTTATCAGAACACAGAGAAGGTTATTTCTAGAGCAAGCTTTGCTCCATCCGGATGAGCCATGTGACATGTTTGGTATTTCTTCTCTGCTGCTGATAGGCAAAAATAAGGTCAGTCATCAAAAGCTGCATGTCTTTTCCCTAGAACAAGAGAAAGCTGGCATTGGTGTTCCCTCTAGAGTTATCAGTGGAAAAACAATCTACACAAGCTGCAGTATTTCACTCAGGTGAGCAAAAGCTTACATCAGTGCTCTGCAATGAATGCTGGACATGCAGAGAGAAAAGCTCCAACCACAGTGCTTGGACTGCTGAACACTTCTGCCTGCACACTTGCGCTTGCCTTCATGATTACCATGGCAGATGATGGGTTTTTCAGGAAGAGAAGAGTAAATTTTAAGTGCCCACCACTGGATATTTCAGGAAACGTAAATCTAGATATGGAAATATGAATAGTTAGATCAGAAGTCTGACACCTTTTGAAGAGTTGGTTTTGTTCTTTCTTACTCTTACTGATCACAGTTATAGTGTATGCCATCCTGGCACACAGACAAGTGGCATGGGAAGAGGAAAAGAAGGATCTGTCAGGACAGCAATCTGAACATCAGTGAACACAGGCCAGTCACTTGTTTTACCAGCAGTGAGCACTTAACTTCTCTGTGCATTCATTTTTGGTCTGTAAACCACGAGTAAAGGGCTTTGCTCGTGCCTTGGAGAGCTGTTAGAGGTGCATGCAGGACTGTGGAGAGCTTGGATGCCATGGTTAATTTATCAGGGGAAGAAACAGCTAAATAAGCCTTTAAAAATAGAAAGTGTCGTTTTGGAAAAAAAAGAGAGAAAGAGAAGGAAGTGTGAAAAGAGATATGTTGCTAATGCCACTGTGCATGTTTAAGCTGTGATTTTTAGATCTGACTAGTTTGACTGCAGTCCAGTGTGAAAAGTGGAGACATGCAAAACAGCCACTGGGAAGTGGAACTCAGGTCTCTGCTTAGGAATGAGGAAGACATACTGTGTCCTGGGCAGGACCTTGATGATTGGGAGCAATAGGTTTTCTGATCCTTCCTTCATCAGAGGCCACCTCAAATCTCCCACCTGGGCACCATGCAGTGACAAACCCTTCTGTCATGCCCCAGCACCCTTGTCACATGTATTTGAGCTTAACTTCAACAACCACAGCGTCAAGACATGTGAGTGCTGGGTGGAGATGCCTTCAGGATGCAAGCAATAGGTTTCAACAAGAAGCTGGAAGCCTTCTTCTCAAGGAGCTTCTGCAGCACGTTTCAGTATGTGCCTCTTCTCTTTTGCTGAAGGAAGAGTCATAGGTTAAATTTTGAGTGAAAAAGGAGAGATTTTTGTGACTTAAAAAAGAAATGTCTGCGTTAAGTTGCACAGAAGTTTGGAATGTGAGTGGTGCAGGAGGAAGTAGGCTCAGTGGCCAGCAGACTCAGGGGACAGGTGAGCCAAGTGAAGTTATTACATTTTAGACAAGTAAAGTGCATGGCCCTACAGTTTACTATATGACTCCATTCTCTTTGTCTGCAGATATCACTATCAGACAGTGATCTAATTATAGGCAAGCATTTACCCAATGTGAATATTTTCCATACCTTAGATAGCACTCATAAACCTTGGGAAGTTGGAGGCACCAAATATATGTATCAGTGCATTTGCGGTATGAATGTCCGTATGATGCAGTGCACGTATCAGATGAACTAAAGGTAATCACTGGGACATGATACTAAGGAGAAATCTTTCACTAGAGCAAATATCAACACAGGAGCCAGAGGTGGTGTTCAGCTAAGGATGTGACCAGCCTCCAGACACAAGGGGGAAGTTGCTAAAATGTACAGATTTCTTAGCAAGTAAACCCACTAGCAAGAGAGCTCAGCCCTTGCCACTGCCCAGCTCTAGCAACCAGTGAAATATTTAAGAAAAGTTGTTGCTGACATCCAGGTAGCTGTGTCAAAGATAACTCGTGTCAGGCAAGACTGTTCTTGCTCTTTCTGTGCAGTTACAAGTTTGTTGAACTGGATCTAACATTGCTGAAATGTCATCAGATGTTTGATTTAGTACTGCAGTCCTCTGTCATTTAAAAATAGCATTCTGGGTGAGTGGAGTATACCTTAGATGGATTAAGGACTGGCTAGCTGACAGGTCTTCCAAAGTCATTGCTAATGAGGGAGATGGCTAATGAGGAGTCACGTTCCTCAGGACTGAAGGCAGAAGGCTGACTTTTTCTACCTGAAAGGAGGCTGTGGCGTGGTGGGGTCAGCCCCTTCTCCCAGGTAACAGCAATGGGATGAGAGGGAGTGGGCTCAGGTTGTGCCAGGGGAGGTTCAGGTTGGGTTTCAGGAAAAACTACTTCTTCAAAACAGTGCTCAGGCACTGGAGCAGGCTGCCCAGGGAGGTGGTGGTGTCACCACCCCTGGAGATGTTCAAGCAACATGTAAATATGGCACTGAGGGACATGGTTAAGGGGCATGGTGGGAACAGGGCAACAGTTGAACTAGATGATCTTTGAGGTCTTTTCCATCATTAATGACTCTGAGATTCTATGATTCATGAACCCAGTTTTCCTGGCTTGAAAGTGTTCTCTATCCATAGTCTGATGAAAATACAAAATCAAGCTTATCATGTGATGATAGCACACAGCATGTGGAGGTGCAAGTAATGGTGACACAAAGCAGTCCTGCAGAGCAAGTTGGATTATTTGGAAAATTGAGTCCTCCTTTTAATGAATTCCTTCCCACCTGTGTGCAGCAGGTGCTAAGGCAGGATGATGCAGGACTGTGCAACAAGTGCAGGAGTGGAAGGTACTGCGGAAGATCATTCAGCAGGACGATAATGGGATTGTTGTTCAACCACTAATTAGCTTCACACCATCGAAACCAGCACTGGGGCAGGTTTAGACGCCATCCAAAAAGGAGGGGGTGCCTATGCATACAAAATTGCAACAATTTTTTCAACAGCTCTTTGAGAGTAGCAATAGAAATGATGTTCTGGAAATATAGTATCAACACAGTTCCAGTACCACCTTCACTGGTAACCACGGCATCTCATTTTCCTGGCTTGGAACCTCAGCAACTGCAGTGAGTTTCATTTGGCATCAATAAATTCAAGCACATTTATTGACAGAATAATAAATGTCCTTTTTTTTTTTCCACTCACCCACAAAATTAAAAGTCTTAACTAGAAGAACATGTGTCCGAGTTCATGTTATTCTAATACTTCTCCACAATTTATATATGTTATGCCAGAGGCCATCACTCATGAAAACTGAAATTCCTGGTGTTAGAGATCAAATGGAAAAATGTGGCAAATTCATTTAATCAGTAGCATATTATTGCCACAACCACTTAATGAGCTACTTTCCTGTGCCTTCATGAAGTTTTTTGTCTTTAAGTACACCATCGAATGCATTTGAATTCAGTCATTTTCAGTCCTGAAGCCTGCAGAAAAGCATGTAGAAAGATTAAGAAGGTCAAGGCTTTTCTGCATGGAAAATAAGTGAGTAAGATGTGAGTAAGTGAATAAATAAGTGACCTGCAAATTACTGGAGGCTGGCAGAGCAATGGAGAGTTTTATATGTGTTCGTTATGTTCTTGATGCCTTCTGTTTTTGACACAGTTCAAAAGAAGAGAGTGGGCTAGATGGTCTGACCCAGGGCAATCAGCCTATGTACCTACATTAGCACATTCCTGGAACAGACCGTTTCTTAACATGCTTTCCAGAGATCTGGTGCTAAAAAGCCCCTTCTACAAATTTCCTTGAATATTACTACTAAGTAATTTAACCATTTTTCCCCATTCTTATTATTCTCTCATTGTCCCATTTGCAATTCTATTTACTGTTCTGATTAATCATAGCTGTTACTCTGCCTTCTTGTTCTCTAGCAGGCGTAATATCAGACTATCTGAAACAAAAATGTTCCTATTTCTGTAGCTGTAGCTATGCCTTGAAGGACACATACACATTTTAAACTCTGAGCTGGAAAAAGCATGAGGACTTGTGAGACCTTGACAGATTTATTGAGTGCTCTACAGTGAGGAAGACTTGGTGGGGTTAGGAGAGCACCAGGAGGCTGCGCCCTGCTGTGTCTATTTCCAGGAGTGGGTTTAATAAGTGCAAACTAGAGATTATCACAAACTAAATCTAAATGAGATCTATCTTGTGAGCACAATATGAACCTGTGAGGTTCCTGAAAACCTCAGTGGAAGTCAGGTGTGGGAGATGAAGTGCTACGTTTGCATTTGCTGCAAAGGCTGAGGAGAGCTTTCCCTGCACACAAACCTGCAGCACTGCCTTGGACTGATGCAATATCATGAGTCAGCTTCATGGGAGACCTTCCTCAGAGCACTTGTATCTTGTCTTGACTTCTGGAGCATGTGAAACATTGGGAAATTGTGTACAGTGCTCAAAATGGTATAACCTTTGCTCATTCTATGAGAAAAGCCAGAGAGAAGCTTCTGTAATGTCTGAAAACTGAACAACATCTCAGGTTCTATCTGAGCTATTGCTTTAGGAATGTTTACATGACAGCAAGAGAAGCGGAAATAAGTTGAAAAAATATTGCTGTCAAGGTATCAGTGAAAACTCGGAACAAATAGAAACCAGAAGACAACTTGCTCTTGAGAAATTTCTAGACAGTCTCCAGACTTACCCAAACTCAACTGTTTAAATTTAGAACAGTTTTCACAGCACATTCCTAGCCCTTAACACATCACCAACATCTCCTGAGCACAGACAAGGAGCTGAGATGCTGGATTTCATTTTGTGACTTTCAAACAAAGTCCTGCAAAATAAGTCTGAAATGAAATGTTTGGGTTATTTGGGG